>NC_132820.1:767500-1067500 GCF_048594095.1 Paramormyrops kingsleyae
CTGCCCTACTCCTCCTGCCCCTCTCTTCCTGCCCCTCTTCTCTTGCCCCTCTCTTCCTGCCCTACTCCTCCTGCCCCTCTCTTCCTGCCCCTCTTCTCTTGCCTCTCTCTTCCTGCCATACTCCTCCTGCCCCTCTCTTCCTGCCCCTCTTCTCTTGCCCCTCTCTTCCTGCCCTACTCCTCCTGCCCCTCTCTTCCTGCCCCTCTTCTCTTGCCTCTCTCTTCCTGTCCTACTCCTCCTGCCCCTCTCTCCCTCCCGCTCTTCTCATCCTGCTTTTCTCCTTCTACTCTTCTTCTCCTGCTCTTACCCTCCTGCCCCTTCTTCTGGTTCTGTTCTTCTCCTCCTGCCCTTCTCCTCTTGCCCCTCTTCTCCTCCTGATCTCTTCCTCCTGGAATCCCTCTTCCCTTTCAGTGCCCATCACCTTTTCACGGGACCCCCCGGGGCCCCAGGACCACCCTGCTGTATATACGATGGCCCCCTCTGGCATGGTTATTCCTCAAACACCTGCACCCACTTCCTCTGAGCCTCCCTCCTCCTTTTCCCCCACCTCCACTTGTTCCCCAAGCCTCCAAGCTGGAGGCACAGGTAGGCCGCTCCCCAAGCTCGCTTCTGGCATGCCATTCTGCCGCCTGCCCTTCATTTCTGACCGCCTGCACTGCCTCCCCCACCCTTAGAGTCCATCCCAGCTACCCCTTCGAATGTCTGCAGGCCTAAACGCGCTATTGCCGCTGATGCAGCACCCACCCCTGTAGACCCCACTGCCCACAGCGCTCCCCAGCTCATGGAAGACCCGGCTTCCATCCCAGAGCCTGCGTCTGTCAGTGGCCCCCCCACAGTGACAGGTAGGCTGGGGCCAGGCTGCTGAGGCACAGCGGCATCATGGGAAGGAGGGCCTCCTACAAAGGAGAGCCTTTCTGCTGTATTGCAGCAAGTAGACCCAGCATAACCAGTTTGCCCTTTCGGGTTAATACTTCCCGTCTTGTTGATTTCCATTTTCTTTCTCTTCCTCTCTCTGTCTTCCCATCTCACTTCATATTTGCCGTACTTCAGTCTCTCTTCCACCTTTCACTTCTCCCTCTGTCCCCTCACACCCCCTGCTCTCAGCAGTGTCCCCAGCTGCCTGGCAGAATGACCCAAGGACGCCCGGACCCGGCACCGCCCCCCCGTCTGATCCCTCCCCATTCCCCGTCCCCCTGCAAAGCAAACCGAACCTGGAGGCCCTGTGTGACCCGGCCTTGACCCCATTCCTTTTGTCTACCCTGTCCCTCCCCTCGCCTCCCCCCGCTTTCTCTGACCCCCCTTCTGTCTTGTTGCCCAGCCTTCTTCCGGCGGTAGCCACAGAACTCGCCCCCTGCTCCACCCCAGAGTCCTCCTCCTTCTCTGCCCCAGAGCCTGCTCCCTTCTCCACCCCAAAGCCCGTCCCCTGCTCCGCCCCAGAGTCCTCCTCCTTCCCTGCCCCAGAGTCCTCCTCCTTTTCCGCCCCAGAGCCTGCTCCCTTCTCCACCCCAAAGCCCGTCCCCTGCTCCGCCCCAGAGTCCTCCTCCTTCCCTGCCCCAGAGTCCTCCTCCTTCACCGCCCCAGAGCCTGCTCCCTTCTCCACCCCAAAGCCGGCCCCCTGCTCCGCCCCAGAGTCCTCCTCCTTCTCCGCCCCAGAGCCTGCTCCCTTCTCCACCCCAAAGCCTGTCCCCTGCTCCGCCCCAGAGTCCTCCTCCTTCCCTGCCCCAGAGTCCTCCTCCTTTTCCACCCCAGAGTCCTCCTCCTTTTCCGCCCCAGAGTCCTCCGCCTTCCCCGCCCCAGAGTCCTCCTCCTTCTCCGCCCCAGAGTCCTCCTTCTTCACCGCCCCAGAGCCTGCTCCCATCTCCACCCCAAAGCCTGCCCCCTGCTCCGCCCTTTTCCCTGCTCTGCCAATTCACTCTGAGTCAGGTACATTTACGAAATGCATGCCAGTTTGTTTGTTTGTTTATACGAAAGATGCTACAGCACCTCTTGCTCTGCATGCAATGCCCTTCTGCTCTCTCTCTCATTCTTTCTTTCTCTCTCTCTCTCTCTCTCTACCCAGCATCCTTTTCTCTGTCTCTGCTAATGTGTCCCACCTCTGTCTCTTCCTCTGTATTCAAGCATCTGCACTGCGGATCAGACTTAGCACTGTCCCCTCCTCCGTGCCCCCGCCTGCCCTCTCCCTTTTGACCAGCCTGCCTTCCCCCCAAGTCCCAGGTATGGAACGTGGATCATTGACCTCCCCGGCTTTCATTGTGACAGCCAGAAGTGACCGGATTGCACATGTGTAGCAGTGCTGCACATTGGCCACTTGCACTTCTCCCTCTCTGCCTCCTTGCATAACTCATGGCCTCCTTCTCCCTCTCTGCCTCCTTGCATAACTCATGGCCTCCTTCTCACTCTCGCACTCTCTGCATAATTATCTCATTTTCACATCTTGTGCCTCATTTTCCGTGTTCCTTTCCCATTAAGACAGGGTTAAGGGTGCAATCCCCTGTAAGGGAATCCCTTATAATCTTGGACCCCACCCCCACCCCAGTCCTAGTATTTGTGTGCCTCCCCCCCCCCCCCCCCAGCAATAAACAGCAACCTGAAAAGAAGAAGAGCAACTGGCATTTATGTTGAAATGAAACTTAACACTTTCTGGACAAACAACACGGAGACATACCCTTAAAATGAAGACTCACCCTTGCCAGAAGTTGCATAAATACAGTAATGTACTTCGGGTGCCACTCAGGGGCGTCCTTGCGCCTATTTTAGGGGCTTTAGCTCTGTGGTCACTGGCCGTTTTGGTTTCTTTCAGAGAGTCACAGGCAGCTGAACACGCTGACTGAGGAAGGGGTCCCCTCACCTTTAACTGTCTGTGAGTAAACCCCGCTGTCTTTAACCTTCTGCCTTGCCTACATCCACCAGTCTTTGAATTGCTTATGCAGTGCAGGCGAGTGAGGAGGGGCCTGGATCCTATCCCGGGGGGGTGTAGAGGACACCCTAGGCGGGGGCCAGACCATCGCAGGGCTCACAGATACACGTACAAGTTGTGCTTTTGTGAGGGATATAAATTGTAATTAGAAATTCACATTTCTCTTCATTATACTTTGTCTGCCAAATTGCTGATGCTGATTTGTAACTTTGGTCACACTTTTCTTAAAGCTCTTGTCTATATTGCACTATAGATACCTTCATAATGCATTATAATGGTCATTGAATTAATAAAGCATCTTCTACTGACAGTCATAAGGCATTATAGTGTTGATTGTAAGATACTTCATAAGCTCCAGTGAAGCTTTCATCTATAATGCACTATAGATACTTTCATAATGCATTATAATGGTCGGTATAAGCATTAAGGATGCTTTGTACTAAATTATAAAGGTATCTATAGTGCATCATAAAGCATTCATAAACTTATAGTAAGTGTTACCATAACTTTTAATAATCTTTTAGATAGAACACATTCAGGTACATATTGTTGCTAATGCTGTCCAAAATAATGAAAGTAAAGCATGTGCAGGTCACACACGAGGATAGTGTGTGGATGTGCCGCCTGATTGGTCTGTGGATGTGCCGCCTGATTGGTCTGTGGATGCAGCGCCTGATTGGTCTGATTCCATCTCCCTGGAAACACAGGCCCAACGGTCCTGGAGGAGCCGACTTCCCCCATGAAAACAACACCCAAGCCCCTGAACATCAGCCGGAAGGAAGACACCCCACGCTCCTCTCGCAGTGCCGGGAGTATCAGCATCGCCAATCAGATTCTGGCCCCCGCTACTCTCAGTCCAGCACCGGTTACTATGGGAACAGCCAGGTGGGTTTTGGGATCAGATTACATGGTTTGCTTCCTCTTGGGTGTTGGGTCTCAATATGTGTAGTTGACCAACGTTGTGTCCCTGTGTTGATCCCGTGTTGTTCCCATGTTCCCGTGTTGTTCCCATGTTCTCGTTTTACATTATCTTCCCCCCTCCGAATATCAAGGATATATCGGTTGCATCCTTGCCAAACAAGACCAATCCCATGATTAGTCTTTTTCCCAAGTTTGCTCTTGGTTGGCAAGTTAGCAAGACCGTTCCTGCCAGGACCACAAGTACGATCTTTGCGTTCTTGGTATTGAGAAACACCCCTTGGCTTTGGCCTCATTGCTGTGCAGTGGTAGGAAAATTAGGTAGCAATGAGAGGGATGCTAAATGAAGTAGCTTCTTAATTGCTTAAATTTTCTTCCTGGTTGAGCTAAAAAATGGATTTGGAGCCATAGTCCCAGTCGTGCTGTGGTGTGGTGTGTTTCCACATGGCTCCCGGAGAAGCAGGGTCTGACGTGGTGCGTTTCCACGTGGCTCCCGGAGAAGTAGGGCCTGTCGTGGTGTGTTTCCACGTGGCTCCCGGAGAACAGGGCCTGACGTGGTGTGTTTCCACATGGCTCCCGGAGAAGCAGGGCCTGTCGTGGTGTGTTTCCACATGGCTCCCGTGTCATCGCACTTTTTAAATAGGTGCTCTGCATAAGCTGTTAAGGAACATTAGCCTCGGGTGTGGGGAGTTCCGCGGCCCTCTGTAAATGCTGCACTGCCCTGCAAAGCTGCTTTGCAGCAGAATGTGCTGTGAGCTTGGGTTCCACTTCGCATCGATACCGAAAGAAAGCTCAGATTTACCGCAGATACCCGTCTCAGCCGCATCTTTGTTAGTGTAAGTTAGCGGTTTGGTTGGAGTGCTTGTCTGGAGCTGAACCGCAGTGTGTGTGTGAGGGAAAGCGTCAAGGCTGAGTTCCGTGTCACATGCATGAGCGTTAGCCACTTCCCAGAGGTCCCAGCCGTATTAAACCCGCTACAGCTGTCATGGCTTGCTATTTTTATATGACTAATTTCTGTCTTGTGAGACGGGGCAGAGTCCTTCTTCATCAGTTTTTGCTTTGACTGTGAAAGTTCTGCGCTAGTGTTGGTCTTTTTCTGCCTTAAGTCTGGATCCTGATCTGAGTTTCTTCTGTCCCTCAGTCCTGAAAGTCTGGCCAGTCTTCCTCCTTCTTACTCAGCAGTAGCCAGAGATCCTGACTCTTTCTCCGGGCGGGATGAGACTGTTGTAGAAGAGAAGTTGGTAGAAACTCTTCCTCCCCCCTGGCCCTTCTTCTCCTCGGAGCCCCGGGCAGAGGAATCATACACTCCCACCCAAGAACTTCCCGCCAAAATCAATGAACTGCTTGTGGAGGAAAAACCTCCTTCAGTCGAGGGAGAAACTAGTTGTCGGGTGACGACTGAGAATGAGCCAACCATCTTTCCTCCTGGCACGCCTCGACCATCTCAAGAAGAGGCAGCAGAGGCAGAAAAGCTACCCCTGGCTGAACTAGAGCCCAACCTTGAGGAGACCTCTGTCCAGGTGCCCCATCTCTCAGCTCAACAGCCAGCCACAGCTGTAATAGTCCCAGACAGCTTGTGTTTAGAGGTGAAAACCAGTGTGAAAGAAGAATCAAGCTTGGTGCCTAAAACTGAAGCGTCACAGGAGCCCAGTGAGGGAGCCCTAGGCGGGGGGTAAGTGTGCAGCTTCCCTCAGCTTAGCCTGGCCTAGCTGCAGAAACAGCTCTGTTTTGGGGGTATATTTAACACAAGAAGCATTGCCTTTACGGATTTTTGTAAAGCAAGTGATTTTTTTTTCTTTTTACCCATGGGCCATTGCTTGAAAATACAAAAATACAGCAAGAGTATTTGTGAAAGACACTGAAGGTCCATTTACTGAACCAGCTAAACTAATTTTAAAGCCATACCCTAGTATCTGTTCGATTATCTTTGGAGTTGCAGGATCTCCTGAGCAAATAACTCTGTGGTTATAAGTTATGATTTGTGTTGCGATCTCCTGAACTGGTCCGTTTCCTGAGTCTGTCTGTGCCATGTATACACTTTGACCTTTGACACTTTGACCTTTGGTCTCACCGTTTCTCTTCATTGGCTGTGGAGCCATGGGAAATTTTCTTGTGATGTTGCACAACAAATCTGAAAGTGTGAGGTCTGGTGTTTGCATATTTCCTTTGTAAATGACATCAGAGCAGGTGAAGAGCTAAAAGGCATGACCAAGTACCCAGGAAACACTGAAAAAATTATGTTAAGCATGACAGCTGAGATGCAGAAATGACTGGCCTCCTGTACTGGCCTCCTGTACTGGCCTCCTGTCCCACTGAGCGATTTGTAAGCAGGGTTACTGTAAGGAGAAGTACAGAGGACTTACTCATTGTAACTAGATGGCCTAATTTTATTTTGACATTTCTTTTGTAATTTCAGGAAAAGTACGTAGCAAAACCACACCAGATCTCCTTCCAGGATGTTTCTAAATATTTGTCGAGCACGTGAGACGTGAGAGAGCGAGACTTGTGTTAGACGGCACACATCCCTCAGATCTGTCTGAACTCCCAGTCAGAGTCACGGTTTCTCAGGATTTCACTTTAGGATTTCTCAGTTACAGAAAATGAGCGGGAGCAGTCAACCCTGGCAACCCTGTTCTAACCCAGTAGAAATGGGGTGGAAAAAGAAAATATCACAGTACTATCTTATGGTCTCCTCTGGGAACACGGTGACTCCTTTGTCTCCATGCCCAGAATTCCTGAGCCCCCCAGTTACTCAAGCCCAGCCCATTGCTTCAGCAAAATATCCTATTTAGGAAGAAGTCCTTCACTGATGGAAATGTTCACATCAGAGGTCCCTGGAGCTCAGTGTTAGAACTGGCTGCACAGGCTGCTACTCTCTTTTAGGATTATGATTGGTTGTTCTGCAGCTACTCTGTCCCGTGTTATGACTGTACTGCTGCTACTCTGTTCCAGTGCTATGATTGGTTGTTCTGCTGCTGCTCTGTTCCAGTTTTATGATTGGTTGTTCTGCTGCTACACTGTTCCAGTGCTATGATTGGTTGTTCTGCTGCTACACTGTCCCAGTATTATGATTGGTTGTATGCTTCTACTCACAAATAGAAAGAGGCGGACGTCTATTAGGAATGCATGGAGTCTCCAACGATAGATTGTTCAGAAAGGATGAAAACAGTTGTTCTTAGTGCTGCTATCATACGGCCTTTTTAGCATTATCTTGAACATGTATAACAGGTGCTTTGTGATGATAGTCTCCTCGGCAGTCAATAACCAGCAAGAGCCATATGATGACACTGTTAATATAATGGTAATTGTGAACATCAATTCATCTGCTAGTGATGATCTGGAACTTTGCAAAACAATCTTCTGCAGTATAACTTGGTTTAAAAACAGGGACATCTCAGCCAGGGTATATGTCTTCCTCCAGTCTCTCCTCGACTACTTTCCTTGTCTGATCTCATCATTATTGGGCCACCTTTCCCATGCATAACATGGGAAATGATCATTTACTGAAGACCTGCAGAGCAGCAGTATTGGCTGGTTCAGTAAATTTCACCCGTACCTCATATTCTGCTGAACTGGCCTAATTGTCGGGGTTTGTTATAGGGCACCTAATGTAGCTGTAGAGGAAAGCAGAATATTATATGATGATATCAGGATTATGAGTAATAAAAATGATGTGGTGGTTATGGGTGATTTTAATTTACCTGGGATACAGTGGGACACAGTCTCTGGCTCTTCTGTAAATGAACTTGAGATGGTGGAATTAGTACAGGATTGTTTTTTTACTCAGTTTGTTAATACTCCTACCAGGGGAGAAGCCCTTCTTGATCTCGTTTTTTGTAATAACCAGGATAGGATTGGAAAATTAGAGGTTTTAGACCCATTGTACGGTAGTGATCATAACATGGTTAAATTCGAGGTTAATTTTAGTGTCCGAAGAGCAAAGTCTAAATTAAAAGTATACAATGTTAGGAAGGCTAACTTTAATGGTATGAGACGGAAATTAGAAACTGTAAACTGGACAGAGTTAAATAGCAAAACAGTTGAAGAGGCATGGGAATTTTTCAAAAGCACATTGTTGCAAGTGCAAGAGGACTTCATACCTGTTTCCAGCAAAACTAAATCTAGGAAACGACAACCAAGGTGGTTTACTAAGGAAATTAAGAGTAAAGTCAGGAGGAAAAGGGCTCTGTTCCACAACTGGAAAATAACTAATGATTTCAAAATCAAGCAGGAGTATCTAAGTCTACAGGCAGAGTTAAAAAATGACATTAGGCTATCAAAGAGGGATGTAGAAAGAAAAATTGCATTGGAGGCTAAGCATGACAGTAAAGGTTTCTTCCAATATTTTAACTCCAAGAGAGCACTAAAAGCTGAAATCACTAATTTGCAGGATAGTAAGGGCCTTATAATTGATAACGAAATTGATATGGTAAACGAGTTTAATGATTATTTTTCAAGGGTGTTCACAATAGAGAACACAAGTAATTTACCACCAATTAATACGAATACAGCATCGTCTATGACCAATATATGTATAACTGAGGTTGATGTGATACTAAGCCTAGCTAAACTCAAAATAAATAAATCGCAGGGGCCTGATGGCATCTTACCTTTAGTCTTGAAAGAGATGAGGGATATTTTAGCCAACCTTTGACTTTAATATTCCAGAAATCGTTATCTGCGGGTGTGGTACCATCAGATTGGAAGCATGCTAATATAACACCCATATTCAAAAAAGGGGATAGAAGTAATCCAGCAAACTATAGGCCAATCAGTTTAACTAGCATTACTGGAAAAATAATGGAAGCTATAATTCAAGTGAAAATGGTAGATTACCTAGATGCAAATAACATTATAAAGGATAGCCAACATGGATTTAGGAGAGGTAGATCCTGCCTAACGAATCTGCTTGAGTTCTTTGAGGAAGCTACAAGTGAAATTGATCACAAAAAGGCCTATGATGTGATTTACTTAGATTTCCAGAAAGCCTTTGATGTTGTCCCCCACAAACGGCTCTTGTTAAAGCTTAAAGCTGCAGGAATTTTAGGAACTGTGGCAGCTTGGATCAAAAACTGGCTAACTGATAGGAAGCAGCGAGTAGTTATTAGAGGCACTATGTCACAGTGGGCCTCCGTTTATAGTGGGGTACCGCAGGGTTCAATTTTAGGACCACTATTGTTCCTAATTTACATTAATGATATTGACACGAATACATACAGTAAACTGGTTAAATTTGCAGACGACACTAAGGTGGGCGGGGTAGCAGATACTAATCTAGCAGCAGAGAGGCTTCAACGGGATCTGGATTTAATTAGCGAATGGGCTGATACTTGGCAGATGAAATTTAACACAGATAAATGTAAGGTAATCCATGCAGGGAGCAGAAATATACAGTACAGATATTTTATGGGTTCCACTGAAATAAAGGTAGCTGATTACGAGAAAGATCTCGGTATGTATGTTGATGCTTCCATGTCCCATTCTCGCCAATGTGGGGAAGCAATAAAAAAGGCGAACAGAATGTTGGGTTATATCTCTAGATGTGTGGAGTTTAAGTCAAGGGAGGTGATGTTACACTTATATAATTCCTTGGTAAGACCCCACCTAGAATACTGTGTGCAGGTTTGGTCACCATACCTCAAGAAGGACATTGCTGCCTTAGAAAAGGTGCAACGAAGAGCTACGAGAATGATTCCTGGTCTTAGAGGAATGTCTTACGAGGAGAGGTTAGCGGAACTGAATCTGTTCAGCCTTGAGCAAAGGAGACTAAGGGGGGATATGATTCAGGTCTATAAGATTCTAACGGGTCTGGATGCTGTTCAGCCAAATGACTATTTCAATATTAGTCTAAATACTAGAACTCGTGGCCATAAGTGGAAATTAGCGGGAGAACATTTTAAAACAAATTTGAGGAAGCACTTCTTTACACAGCGTGTAGTCAGAGTATGGAATAGTCTTCCTGCTATTGTAGTGGAAGCTAAAACCATGGGTTCCTTTAAATCAGAGCTAGATAAGATTTTAACAACTCTGAGATATTAGCTAAGTTCTCCCCAAACGAGCTTGATGGGCCGAATGGCCTCCTCTCGTTTGTAAATTTCTTATGTTCTTATGTTCTTATGAACTGAGTTGAGTTGAGAGGATTAACCTGAGAGTTCAACAGCTCTTCCTCTTCACCTATCGTTGCTACAGTTAGGAGAACACTAGCTCTTTCTATATACATATGTATGTACTATATGTTTTCCAGATTAACTAAATATCGTGCTGTTTCTCCTCTGTCTCCTCTGATTAGACCAGAGTGTGTGACTCTGCCAGTCAAAGAGGTAATGGACTCAGACATACATGCTACCCCGAGCAGCCGAGAGGCCAAGCTGTCCTCTTTCTCTCAGCCTCGTATTTCTGAAGATGACACCGTGCTGAGCTCTCAACAGGCCCGCGGGGAACTATCTGTACTGGCCAAGTCGGAAACGGCTGTGAACGAGGGCGCCGATGATGCGGCGTGGTTGGACACACAGCTGTCGAAGGAGGCTCTAGTCCAGGCAGAGTGTCCCATATGGGCCACCCTGGAGGAGAAGGCTAGCACACAAGGATCAGAGCAGGTCTCTGCTTTGGAGCTAGACAGTGAGCAGAGCATTCCTGGAGATGTGAGTGCAGAGGAACCTGCAGCAGGTTCCCTTCGGGGGGGGTAAGTGGCTACCTCCCTCCTGGACATCAGCAGTCTCACCTTTCGGCTGTGAGCTCGCATGTTTTTCTCAGGCTCTGGAATGCGGCTCGTAGAAGCGCTTGGTTGTTTTTTTCGGTATATCAGTCTGTGAGGCTTATCAGTGACCAGTCATGTGTGTGAAGTAGGACGATCTCTACTCATCTAGGTAAAGTCACCTTGCAGTTAGAAGCCAACATAAGAACTGTACATAGCTAGGGTAAAGGGCAAGTGTATATTTTCATGCAGATATAATGAAGTTAAGTTTTGCCATGTGATCTAGTGTTCTTCTCAGTAGCCATTTGGTAGGTGTGGTATATATATGTATTTTTGGTTTGGCAGATATATGTATATGTTGCATGCATGTATCTCTGTTTTGAGGTCTTTCAATGCTGATGAAGCTCTTAGGAAGCTACTGAAGATTCTCAGTCTAATTTGGATAGTTCAGTAAATCTGGCTGCGTCATTTAACTGATTTGCTCACTTCTTCTGACTGTGCCTGAACTTAAAGTTTGCCCTGTCGCTGCTGCATAATAGCATTGAAGCATTTATGCTCGATACAGAAAACTTACACATAAAGCGTTGAGTGAGTGTTGGTCAGATTGATATTTTTGTTTGAAAGCAAGTCGTAGTATCTGCAGTAAATTCTTTTTAGTGGCTTTGGCACTTCTTTCCCAAACATTGATATAAATATCCTTGTCCTTTAGCCTTGAAAAAGTTACCGCCGTATTTCAGCCAGCGGAGCCAGGGATGCCATTTGAAAGCGTGGTGAATAGCGAGGTCATCTCCCGGGGAGATGGCGCCTCTAGTCCATCCCCTCCATCTCAGCCCGAGCTTCAGTCACCTGAGGTCTTTGCCAGAGACCAGGCAGCTGAATCAGTTCTGCAGCCTCCGGCAGCGGAGGAAGCCAACAAAGATATAGCTACTGGAAACCCAGACATCTTTACAGAGTTTCCATCCGCTTCTATGACTGATACAGCCTACAGCTCCCTGGTGGAGCCCTTGTCCCAGTCAGACCAGCGTACTTCGCTTGAAACCAGTGCATTTGTGGACGTGGAGCTTAATAACGAGGGACAGGAAGCGTTTGCCACGGACCGTCCGTCTTCTCCTGATGCCGAGAGACCGCTGTGGGCTGCTCTTGAGGAGAAAGCGCTGGAGAAGGAGGAGGGAAGCGTAGATACAGCAGAGTCGAGGGACAGGGGGTAAGTTGGCGTGTGCAGGCTGCTCTGAGCATGACTTGAGTGGTTCATGAAAACCATGCCTGTCCCCCTGCTTTGGCAACTCCTTACTCATTTGGCTTATTGACAAGAGTTGCGCCGTGTGACTTCCCTGGTAGTTTTCCTGCTGCCTCTGTGAATTATCTGCTCACAGCTGATTGTCTCATTTTCGTTTCCTCATTATTTGTTATTTCAACTTTTGTAAACATGCCCTGAACACAGCTACTTTGTTCTCACAAATGAAAATGAGATTAGGAGCAAAGACATACATTACGGTAGATCCAGCTTCCATATGCTAATCAACGTTCCCTTATTGACCCCGGTCCCAGTGTTCTGTGATTTGCTAAAAACAGCCCCTGCTGGGACCCCTGCATGCAGTGTTGTCCTCTTTTGTCGTCCCCGAGGCTAAACGTTCACTCTCTGCTCCTGTCACTGCGTCCAGCAGTCCATTCACAGCAAAGCCTGTCTCGAGTGACGCCCAGCTGGCGAAGAGGCCAGGGGAGGCTCCTCTCATGGCTTCTGCCCAGGATGGAGGAGCCAAGGATGCAGGCATCAGTCAGTGTAGCTTAGCGCCATGTCCTGCAGAGCTTCCAGCTCCACCTGAGCTCATCAGTGGCCCTGCAGTGAGGGAACTGGCCCAAGACGCTCATCCCAACACGGGCAAAAGGTCGTCACGGGCAGAGGCTACCACTGACCTCCAGGAGGGAGTTGACGGCATAAGGCAAGACGGCACAGATGAGCGGACATCTCCCACCGCTGCTGACTCAGCTCAAGCCAAAGGTCGGCTTCCTTCCCCGGACGGAAGGATCGATGTGCGTGACTCAGATGCCGACACGAGAGGGGAGCTTGTGGAGGAGCAAGATGCACCTGTGGGGCTGGTGAAGACTATAGTGGGTGTTTTGCACAGAGGGTAAGTATGTAGGAAAGACAAACCTCTCCTCGGCTCCCGCATCACCTCACCATCGAGTAGAGTTACAGCATCACATGTTTTATTTGCTGCATCAGCACCAGGAATGAGAGGAGCTTCAGCATATTATAGCTAGAGTATTTATTTATTATTCCTGCATGTTGCAACAAAATCCATGTGCTTGAACCCTCGCTGTGATAGACATGAGGATCCCCGAGGCATTTGTAAGCTAAAATGCAATATGGTTGGACAAACACACGACAAACCTTGTTTGATACCATAGATGCATTGAGAGTTGCTGGGGTATTGCATTTCAACCAGTGTGGCCACAAAGGAATCCAATATCTCATTCTTTTTGCTTGTTGTAATTAAAAAACAAAGATTGCAGCTCCTGACTGTCCCCATCTCTCAGTTATGAGACAGTGGCAGCTATGTGGCAGCCAACTGATGCAGGAACAGTCACCAACAGGGCAGAAATTCCCAAGGATACAGACTCAAACGACTGCAGTTTCAGTCTGTTGCCCCCCTCGCCTCAACACATGATCCCATCAGCCACGGCTGTCTGCGATCCCGCGGAGAAGTTCCAAAGCTCAAGTTGGGAACCACGGACAACCGGAGGAACCCCACCGATCGGTGAATTATCTTCTCAACAGAGAATGAGCCTGGTGGAAAGCCTGCGATTGGCTGCCTTGGAGGAGAGCACCAATGAGAAGACTGAGGAGCCAGTTCATGCTGCTGAGGCAGAGGCTGCGAGGGAGGAAACGGCAGGGCGGGTGGCAGAGACAGACGCGATACCTTTTTCATTACCAACAAGGCAGGCAGACTCCGAAGGCTCGAGCTGTGGGAAAACGCATCCAGCGCTGAGAGAAGCAGGCCTGGAAGATGTTGCTATGGGAGCGCGCCAGGAGGTCGAAAGCAAGGATGCTTCTCTCGTTATTGACTCAAGTGAGGAAAAGTGTGTTCAGTCACAGGAGGTTTTTGCACTGAAGGCTGCAGTAGAGGAGATGGAGTTTGAGGCAGGGCAGGAGGACATGGGCACTGTGTGGTTGGCATCGCTGTACATGGATGGGGGGTAAGTGTTTGAGGGACGCCTGCCCTCTGCACTACTTGCCTGCACCGCCTGAGAGACTTGAGTTCCTCCATCAGGCAACTGGCTGTGGAGTGTGTTGTCCTGCATTAAACGTGGCTTTTTCTGTGCAAGTTTGTTCTTATTTTTCTCAAGGATGCTTGTATCAGTGCAGGTTGCTGCTGTGTCGAGGTGACTGTGTCTTTCGGCATTGATAAACTGCTGCTGTATCTTAGGAATCACTTGGGCTTCTTGGTACGCATCTGTGACATGTGGAATAGGCGCAAGCTTAAAGGATTTTGGATAACTTTTAGCAGGCCTGCTGATTTGTTCGTTTGTTTGTGGTGTTTTTCTATAGCTAACGTGCATTTAGTGCTGTGCCTGTGTGGCACGGTTATCGTACCAGATCATACAATCAGCAATGTGCATATGTGAGTGGAGTGAGAACCTGTGGCATGATTCGCAAATTCTAAACTAAGTGTCCCTGTTCCGTAGCTCGGAGACAATGTCTACTACACTGCCCACATCAGAGGGGCTGCATGAAGGACAGGAACCGGTGCCTCAGGAAGTTAGTCTTGACAATACCTACCAGAAGGTCAACCCATTCCCCAAAGTGACCCCGCCTCGTCGTAGCAAAAAGAAAAACAACCTTCCCCCCCTTCAGGAAGTGGGCTCAAACAGGCCTGATCCAGAAACTACTCCTGCTAAAATGGCTCCACCACGACGCACTAAGGGAAAAAACTCTCCACACCTAGTTTCCCAAGAGCCAGGATATCAGGACAGCTCTACTCTGACTCCCACAGCAGCCAGTGAATCCATACCATCCCTGCACATTCCAGCATCTCAGAGATTTAATGTAGGAGATGATCTGGAGCCGCCTGTCCCCACATTGGCTTCAGGTCAGCCAGAGAACATGCAGGTGACCCCCCAGGAGGACCTAGATATGGAGAAACAAGACACACCAGTGGAGACTGCGTTAGAATCAGACGTGTCCGTGAAAAGCTCCGTGGTCCCGTGGCCTCTTCCCGCCCCTCAGTCTCAGGCCCAGCTGAGCGAGGCCGTCCTCCACACTGCTCACAAGTGCCCAAGCAGCGACAGCAAGCTCTCCGAAGAGGAAAGTCTGCTTCTGGCCAGGATTCTGCAGATGGACCTGGAAGAAGAGCCGCCAGACGCGCCGGTGGCTGCTCCTCGCTTGAGAAAAGTTTTGCGTGTCAATCCTGACAGTTTAGCACCTCCTCACTCTCCCTCTCCCTCTGAAGCTGAGGCCCATCTGCTTCCTGTCTCTGCCAGTGACAAGGTGGCACCAGATACTACATCCAAAGACCTGAAGCTGCATCAGACAGTGCCCTCTCTCCGGGGCAGCCCACGGGATGTTGACACAGGCTGCACTAAACAGGACTCTGTTCCTGTACCAGACATGAATGACAGTTTGACAGATGCACAGGCCAATTTCAGCGCTGGTGACAGAGACCTGGTTGATATGTCATTGAGTGAAACTGTGGAGGACAAGAGAAGCAATGAGAGGGACCAAAAGTCAACACATGATCTGCTCTTCTCCATGGCGTTCCCACAATCCCAAAGTGACGATTCCGTGACCTTAGTCTCCTCAGATGTTATTAAGGAAGCCACCGTCACTGAAGCAAACAGAATGGATATTGGAGCAAATGGGAATTTCCCATCGGTAGATTCCGATGTTCTCCTTGTATCCAGCAGCAATGCATCCGAGGGGAGCGATGGCCAGCCTGCTCTTATAGCCCCTCCTCCAGCCCAGAATAAGGGGTCATTTTTGGCTGGGATGGACTGGGGGACCAGCGAGAGGAACAGGGAGTCCAAAATAGAAACGGGAGTCACAGCAGTGAAAGAGGAAGTGACTCCAGTGGCAGGATCCGATGGACTGGTTCTGTTTACTGTAGATGCAGCATTTACTGCCCCTAATGATGGGTAAGTTAAGGATGGCAGGTCTGTCTTACCCATGTCACAAATTGGCTTGAGTTAGGCTTGAGTTGGCCTGATATAGGTTTTGATATTATCATAGCTTAAACATATGACCTCTTCACCTGTAATGTCTTAGATAATAGTTGCTCTGTTTACCTTTTTACACCATTTTTTGTGTTTTGTGTAATAAATAAGTATTTTTTGCAGTATGAGGATTTTCATTGATTATTCTAGCTTGTCATTTGGAGATGTGAGAAAGTCAGCAGATGGACAATACAGACGAGAAATACGAACTCAGCGTGAAATTTAACATGAACTTAGCATGAACTTAACATGAAATTAGTGTGAACGTTACAATTCCAGCATTAAACACACTTTCTCAGTTTGGAAGCTTTGCATTTTTTTTTTTAAATTCAGTACATGTGTGAGCTGTTAAAATGTTATACTTGTTAAAATTCAAGATTTTCATGCATTCGTCATGGGGAGTTTGTGTTGTTGTCAGGGAGGTAACTTGTTTTCAATCTCACAGGATTGTGCTCTGTTAGCCCGTTGTTTGGCACACTGCAGTCTACGCTTAGCTACAGTGCTCTGCCTTCCAGTGCTCGTAACTGAGCTGGCAGTTCATGTGGTAAATGGTTCCAAACTACAATGATTGATCAACTGGGGCTATTTTTATAGTGCTGAGGGAGTCGTAACTGCAAGCTTTCGCAATCTGCAGCAGCCTTCAGCGTTTCTCACATCTTCGTCTCTGTCTCCTGTAGTTTCGAGGCGGAGCAGGCGAACAAGCGTCCAGTGACTGAGCCCGATAGCCCCCATCCTGTGGCAGCCGCCCCGGGCCCCGTCTCAGCCTGCCCCGAGCCTAGCAGCCAGTCCACAGCCAGACAGCAGGGGTCCCCCCCAACAGCCAACGTGGTGGCACCCCATCGAAAAAGAAAAACCACACCGCCCCCAGATGTCCCCAAAGTGGTACCTGCGACAGTGACAGAGGTATACAGCGCTACACCTCAATGCTGTCGCAGTGGACTTTTTTTCATGGGGCTGTTTTAATTGGAGCACTGTCAACTCATTTAAGTTTTCTTCTGCACAATTTTGCTATTTGGAATTACAGGAAATTTGTTTTTGTTTTATCAAACGCCAGCGAAAGCCAGCTGAATCGCAGTCAGAACGTGACCACTGACAAATGCCGCTTGAAGTGCTCACAGATTTTAGAGTCTGTTAGTCGGCTGTTCCCGTCCGGATTTAGCTTAGCGCATGCTAATGAATCATCTTCTCCACTTGTCAGATGTCCAGCCTGCCGGCCAGCTCTGCTCTGGTGACCTCCAGCCAGTCGCTGCTGGAGTGGTGCCAGGACATCACCAAGCAGTACAAGGGGGTGAAGGTCACCAACTTCAGCACCTCCTGGCGAAACGGCCTGGCCTTCTGTGCCATTCTCCACCACTTCCACCCAGACAAGGTGTATGTACCCAAACGTGACTCAGAAACCATGCTGCTGTGAACCTTAAAAGCACAAACAAGACCAGTTCTTCTCCATGATTTGCTGTCTTTGTATATTTGTTGCCATAAAAGCTGCCTAGCAGCCGATTGATCTGAGTATCATGGAAAGTGTGATTCACTTACCAAGCATGTTCTGCATAGTTTCTGCATGTGCTGCCGTTGTATAAAATCGTGCTGCTTTGCCTTTAAGGGTGTGAAGGTGCAGGACCAAAATCCTCTGTGGCATTACAGCAGAGGCGGCCATTTCAGGTCCAGAGAGGACACATCCAGACCAAGATTCTGTTTCAACCAACCAGTCGAGTATAATGAGTCACAGCCACAGATACTCAACTGGTTGGTTAAAACAAAATCTTGGTCTGGATTTGTCCTCTCTGGACCTGAACTCTCCACCTCAAGACAAACGTTAAATAAAACCAGCTGCTGTTGCTTCACAGGGACTATGACCAGCTGGATCCATACGATATCAAATTCAACAACAAGAAGGTGAAAATGCCCTGATTTTATTATTGTTGTTGTTTGTTGTTGTTGTTGTTGTTACTGCCCTGTGATGGGTTGGTGCCCCCCTGGGTTATTCCCTGCCCTGTGATGGGTTGGTGCCCCCCCTAGGTTATTCCCTGCCCTGTGATGGGTTGGTGCCCCCCCGCCTGGGTTATTCCCTGTCCTGTGGCTGTAGTTTGGACCCTTTAACCCTGAATAGGACAAGCGGGTATAGAAAATGGATGGATGTATTATTATTATTATTATTATTATTATTATTATTATTATTATTATTATACTGAATTCCATCCTTGGTATTAATGCCTTTGTCATTGGAAAATCCACAAACCTAAGTCATAAATGCAAAATTATTCACTGTACTTTGTCCTAAATTCTAGCTACTTCCTGTCCCGGTTTTGCAGGCCTTCGATGGCTTTGCCAATCTCGGCATCTCCCGTCTCATGGAGCCGTCAGACATGGTTCTGCTGACGGTGCCTGACCGCCTCATTGTCATGACGTACCTGTGCCAGATCCGTGCCCACTTCACCGGCCAGGAGCTCAGCGTGTTACAGATCGAGAAGAACAGCAGCCAGACCAGCTACGCCGTCGGGGATCCCAAGGGAAGCACAGACCTGGATACCGCTGCCCGCTACTGTGTCCAGAAGCTGCAGGCGAGCGGCGTCTCGCTGGAGACCAACGGGAAGGCTGCAGAGACGGAGCGCGAGGGTGAGGGGAGGTCCAACGGAAACCTGGTGGCGCCCCCGCGCAGCAGGCGCGTGTCGCGGCCGGACGAGAGCGGGGGCGGGGCTGCGAGCAGGCCGGAGGAGAAGCCGGCGCAGACCCCCCAGCCCCCGCCGCGATCCCACGCCGCCTCCAGGTCCAGCTTCAGCCATGTGAGGGACGCTGACCTGGTGAAGAAGCACCGCTTGCGGCACAAGAGCGAATCCACCGAGGAAGCCGACCCAGCGGAGCAGCAGAGCGCCCCCCACAGCACCAGACGGGTAAGACGCTCTTTATCTCCTACGCTCTTCCTCCTTCATCCACTCATCTTCAGTGTTATCTTCATTAGCTATCAGTGGTGGACAGGGTTCTGCTAATCCGATCACTTCTAATTAGCAAAGCTAACTTTTTTGTTAGCAGATTAGCTTTTCTGCTGACTTTGAAAATCATTAACGGACCAATTAGCTTCTGCTAAATTTAGTTATATGAACTGTAAATCTGCTAATGTTTTTTCGTAGATAAATAAATTTTATCAATTCGTCTTTTGTGTTATCTTCGTTATTTACATATAACTGCCTGCGAGCTAATGACATGGCTGCCATTAAGTCCATTAAGTGTCTCCCTTACTGCGGTTATTGTCCGGCTAGCCGGTTAGCAGGTAGCTCTTTAGACGGGGCTCATGTTCAACGTTGATGCTTCTCGTGGCAACAGGCCTCACAGGAGCAGACGGTTGCTGAGGTGAAGAACGGCTCCGAGGCAACGGCGGAAACGAGCCAATCAGGTAGGATCGGAGGTGAGGCTAGAAATTATGGCCCCTCCCATCAGATTTTATGTATAATTTTATGCATCCCAGGGCCCCTTTAAAGTGCGGGTCCCAGGGTATCCATTCCCCTCCTGTGCCCCAGGGTAAGACAACCGGCTGTATTGACAGTCACTTTTAGGTCAGCTGTAATAAATGAAATATATATATAAAATGAGAATGGCAGTGTGCCTCGGTGGATTGACATATATAATATGATGAGGAATGGTGGGAATTGTGATTGGATCAGTACTGAGCGTATAATGACACAGGAGAGACCAAACAGAATGGGAGAATTTCTAGAATGTTTGAAATGACGAGATGAACGTGGTGAAACGTGCCGACCTTTACGTTAACCTTACTCACCACTGAGACGTGCATTTAAAAGCTTCTCACGCCCCCTGGAGGTGCTTAAAGTCATAGTGAAACATACAGATGTGAGGTTGTACTGAGAGAGGTTCAGGAAGCTGATGCGATACCCTGGTTGGCCTTGGCTAGTGTTTATTTTCATTATAACAAAAGCTGTGGATAAAGAGCACAAGACAAAAATAAGAAAACAGAAAAAAACAAATAATGTCATTGGCTTTTTTTAAGAGACAGAACTAACGGTTGTGTCGAACGCGCGGTTGCTCAGGGAGTCCCGAATGAGGCACATTACCTGCATTGTGAGGGAGTCCCGAATGAGGCACATTACCTGCATAGTGAGGGAGACCCGAATGAGGCACATTACCTGCATGGTGAGGGAGTCCCTAATGAGGCACATTACCTGCATGGTGAGGGAGTCCACAATGAGGCACATTACCTGCATTGTGAGGGAGTCCCGAATGAGGCACATTACCTGCATTGTGAGGGAGTCCCGAATGAGGCACATTACCTGCATGGTGAGGGGGCGTCAGGGCACTACAGCCATGTGGCGCGATTCCCTGAGGGTGATCCGGCTCGCAGGATCCTCATTGCTGACACGGCCTGGTAACCAGGATCCCCAGCCTGACCTGTCCGCTTATTAAAAGCTGTAGGAAAAGAATATGAGAAAAAAATAAGAAAAAAACCAACAAATTAAACTTGATATCCATCCATCTTGTAATTGCTAATAAATTACAGGGCCGTAAGTATGGGGGGTGGAACCTGTTCCTGTTGCAGCACAGACACCTTTACCAGTCTGACACCAGTCAGTTTACCTCAAGCTCCCCGTCTCATGTCTGACTGTCTGCTGTGTTACACCAAATGCAAGTTAAACGTCAAAACCTCGCCGGTCCGGGTTTAGGGCAGGCCGGCTGGCGCTCAGGAGGGCACACCTGTCATGCCGCTTATTATGTTACACACAGAGGTACCGAGAGTCCCCATAGAGCAGGAGCATGAGGAGCACGGGCCAGAAGAGGAGCACAAGCCCGGCGAGGAGGACAGTCTGGTCAGTATCTCTGCCTGATCACTCCTTGTACAAGACAGAGTGTGCAGTTGTACATTTTTTATCCCTCATCTCTACCTTGTCACCGATTTCCGTCTCAGAAGCACATAGTATAGCATCTCTGTGCAGCTCTGCTCTCTACCTTGTCTCGCCCTTTAACCTTCCGGCCTTTCTTCCTGTCCGTCGCTGCGTCTGCCCCCCTGCCCCGTGCCCCCGTGCGCGCCCATCTCCCGACTGGTCTGTCTGTGCGCCCGTGTGCCCAGCGTCTGCAGGACACCAGCCAGTATGTCCTGAGCGAGATTCAGGCTCTGGAGAGCGAGCAGAATCACATCGACAGCAGGGCTGCCGTGGTGGAGAAGAGGCTCAGGCGGCTGATGGAGACGGGTGAGGATGAAGAGGACCGCGGCGGGGAGGAAGGGCGGAGGGAGGAAAATGGTGAAGGGGGAGGGCGGGGAGCTCTGACGTTTTGAACACAGACGTGGGAGGCTGAAGTTCTGCTTTTTCAGGGAGCGACCGGGACGAGGAGGAGACACTGATCCAGGAGTGGTTCACGCTGGTCAACAAGAAGAACGCCCTCATCAGAAGACAGGACCACCTGCAGCTCCTGTGAGACCCTCACGTCACGCCCCCGTGGGCCGCAGAGCGGCCAGCGTGTCTGTGTCTGACTGGGCCAGCAGCAGAGTGCTGTGAGACCCTCACGCCACGCCCCAGTGGGCCGCAGAGCGGCCAGCGTGTCTGTGTCTGACTGGGCCAGCAGCAGAGTGCTGTGAGACCCTCACGTCACGCCCCCGTGGGCCGCAGAGCGGCCAGCGTGTCTGTGTCTGACTGGGCCAGCAGCAGAGTGCTGTGAGACCCTCACGTCACGCCCCCGTGGGCCGCAGAGCGGCCAGCGTGTCTGTGTCTGACTGGGCCAGCAGCAGAGTGCTGTGAGACCCTCACGTCACGCCCCCGTGGGCCGCAGAGCGGCCAGCGTGTCTGTGTCTGACTGGGCCAGCAGCAGAGTGCTGTGAGACCCTCACGTCACGCCCCCGTGGGCCGCAGAGCGGCCAGCGTGTCTGTGTCTGACTGGGCCAGCAGCAGAGTGCTGTGAGACCCTCACGTCACGCCCCCGTGGGCCGCAGAGCGGCCAGCGTGTCTGTGTCTGACTGGGCCAGCAGCAGAGTGCTGCCACTCCGCAGTGCTAATATGGAAATGCTAAAGCCGTCGACGGCTGAATTATCCCCCCCGTCAGGCCTCAATGAAATCAGCACGGATTTATGGATGTCGTGAATTATATGCCTGCAATGTGCCGTGGGGAGGGAAGTACCATCACCCGAGGAGTAGGAACCCAGAGTGTGGGAGGGAAGGTTGAAGGAAGGCTGGGCATTTGGAACATAGTTTCAAACTCTCACACGTTGGAGTATGTGCCACGCTGAAGGGAGATGACAGGGGATAACAGACTTAAGCAGTAAATTTTTTCAATGTTAATCCCCGTGCCAGGTTTTAGTCTCTCCAGTTTGTCTCTCCATCTCATTCCTGTCTGCTCCTCATCATCCCTCCCCCCTCCAATCTCCGGCCTCCCTCTCTGCTGTTGTTTATATTCTGGCGTGACCCCGTTTGTTGTCCGGCGGCCATCTTGGCTGCTGGCGCCCGCTGAGTTAGGGTCACACAGGGCTTTCGGGCCGCGAGTGACTGTGTCGGTCCTCACCCTGTCCGGACAGGCAGGAGGAGCAGGACCTGGAGAGACGCTTTGACCTGTTAACCCGGGAGCTGAGAGCTATGATGGCCATAGAAGGTAAGTGGTCCTGGTATGTAGTGTCACTGCTCTAACTTATATACCTCCCCTCAGGGCCACCTCAGCCATTCCGTGTGTTTGTTACATTTCACCAACTTCTGACTTCATTTAACTCATTCATTCCGCAAGCTTGGTGTGATAGTGGTCAACTTAAAAAATATGCATTTCCTGTGTATTGGACGGCGGCTGTGATCGCTGGGGTGACTCTAGGAAAGGTTTTGAAATGGCTAAGCTGACACATCCGTAATTTTGTGGCAACATGAAGGTTGTTAAAGGTCACTTTCTTTGACTGGTTTAGACCTTTGAAGAGCGCTGTGTGTATATGACATACAGTAACGGCGATACATGGCAATGTAGCCTGAAGCTGAAGCGACGTCTGGAAGGAAGTACGAGGACATTACAAAATGTCGGCTAATGGCTGTGCCCCCCCCCCTTTGTCCTTCAGAGTGGCAGAAGACGCAGGCCCAGCAGCACAGGGAGCAGCTGCTGCTGCAGGAACTGGTGTCGCTGGTCAACCAGCGAGACGAGCTGGTGCGCGATATGGATGCCAAGGAGCGGGGGTGAGCTGCGGGGGGGTTACAGCTCCTGTCTCCCATATCAGGGCATCTGTTCCATCAGGGTATTAACTATAAGCAGGCCTGGAGTGGCCAATCAGGAGACTCAGGCCAGGAGCGGCCAATCAGGAGACTCAGGCCTACAGCAGCCAATCAGGAGACTCACACCCAGAGCGGCCAATCAGGAGACACAGGATTATTCCCGCTAGGCTGCTTAGCTGCTGGAGAAGTCAGAAACAAAATAATAAAATAAATTCTACAGCACTTCAGAATGGTAACCAACAAGTTTTCTCATCCACCCACACACATGTACACACACAAACACACACACACAGGTTTGTAATTATATCTTTGTGGGGACTCTCCATTCATTTCTATGGGCAAATCTCTAATCCCAACATGACGACCTTAACTCCCACCCAGCCCTAACCTTAACCATAAGTAACCAAACAAAATATCGGACTTTTGCCATTTTTAGTTTTTTGAATTGGCCTGAAACCACCTGAAAAGTGGTTTCAGCAGAGACTGTGCCCATGATCTCTCAGCTCTCCATCTCTGTGTCTCGTCTGTAGGGCTCTGGAGGAGGATGAGAGGCTGGAGAGGGGACTGGAGCAGAGACGTAGGAAATACAGCCGCAAGGAGAAGTGCGTGGTGCAGTGAGTGGGCCAGGACCAGGACCAGGACCAGGACCAGGACCAGGACCAGGAGGCGAGTGACGCGGACGATGACCAGCCAGCCCTAGAAGGAGGGGAGCCCACAGTTTAGACTCTCCTGCTGAGCTGAGGCATTCTGGGAGATAAGCCCATCGTGACCATAGCCCCGGGCTCTTAATGCACATCTGCTGGGTGCTCAAGGGTAACTTAACATCCACTGCCAACTTTTTGTGACGCTTGTTTGTGGTTTTTTCATTTGCCAGTGGACATTCTTTGAGTGGAGTATTACTAATAAGCCGCAGTAAGTTTTTAAAGGAGCAGAAAGAAAATTCTGACCATTAGTTCTTTCCAAGGTCTACTAGGGGACTTGGATAAGCGATTCAGGTTCAGGTAAGACTGAGGACCTCGTAATCTGGAACACCAGCATGTCATACATAGCGTGGATCAGGCACAGGGTCAGGAGTCTTTACTGCTGGCTACAGTGATATTTCTGCCAAAAATAATGTTTGTAAAACTGACCTGAAACTGGAGACATCCAGGGAGCAGGGAATGACGTATACTTGGCTTTAGTTGATTAAATTCACCCTTTTCTCCAAGTGCCTTAAAAAGCTGCCTATTCCTCAACTCATGTGCTTTTCATAAACCTTTGTTGTTGTATGACAGTGAAATACTGAATGGGACTGTTGAATATATATATGTCTAGAGATGGAAAGTTCAGGTGCAGAAAGTACAAATCCAGACCTAGATTTTGTTTCAACCAACCAGTTCTCTTTATATTTAACTGGTTTGTTGGAACAAAACCTTGACCTGGATTTTTACATTCTGGACCTGAACTTTTCACATCTGTATATGCCAGTGAAGACTACTGCAACATAGTACACTGCAGGGTAACCTGGACTGCAACACAGTACACAGCAGGGTAACCTGTACTGCAAGCACTACTGGGAGACTGTGACATATGTGTGTGGGAAATTGATGTGGAAGTGGAAATATGAGGAACTTAGTTAAACAAACCTTAAAGAATCTTATAGGCTAACTAGAATTGAATACTATAAGTTAATACTGATATGTGAAATCTGTGGTGTGAAGGATATATTATGTGTGAAGTACACAGCAGTGTTTTTAAGGCATGTTTTTGGCAGGTTTGTTTTAACTTATTTTATTTATATATTACTATATAAGGGACCTCAGCCAGAGCCTTCTTGTGGAAGTGGTGAAAAGGAACGTGTATTTACCTTGATATGAGCTCACATTTATGACAAATCCCATAATCCTCTGCAAAATAACTCATGCTATCCCATTACAATGGCTGTAAAATGAGAGGCTGATTACGTGCCAAGCTGTGCCTCCCCCATGCCCCTTCTCTGTTGTCACCAAACAGATGTTAATCAGGTGCATTCCCATTAGTCATAGCCCTTTAATTCAGCCCCGCCCCCTGGTGTCATTGGTTGTCATTATATGAATGATCTTTTAGGTGAAAGCTAGAGCGAACACACTTTGGGCACTAAGATCTCCATTAATTTGGCAGCACGGAGCTTGTCGGAAGTTGAGGGTGAGAGTGATGAATCTTATACCTCTTTGCTATTATTACATTTCATGTGTTAGAATATAATTGTGGTTTTCTGTTGTCCAAAATACGGCCTTGCAGTGTGTTTCAGCCGTTACCAGCACCACCTTAAAAGACAATGAAAACCCCATAAAACCTCAAGCATTATATTAAAATAGACTAGGGACCCACTGAACTGTTTAACTGAAAAGGGCTATTTAAGAATGCTTTAAACACATATTTGCTTACTTTTTTATCTCTCATTTGGAGTGCTCTTTTCAAGTGGTACGTGCTTGCATATATACATTTCAACAAATCATTCGACTTCCTTAAATGTATTTGCACTGAAACTGTGTCTGTAATTTTGCATGAGGAATAAAGCCGTTTGGAGGTTCTTTTATTCAGAATATTGTTTTCTTTGTGTTCAGTCTTTCATGAAACACCAATTCCCTGCTGGGAGTGGGACATTCATACTTCTTGCCTGTAATGCTGTGTGTTTCATGCATTCGAAAATGACAACATCAGTTAGAAAAAAAGGATATTAGAATCAATGGTTTCAGTTCAAAAACATGTACCTAAATTGTATACCCTGACAAGGACTTATGAGTGGTTCCGAAGATGGACGGATATTTCATTCAGACCGAAATGGAAAAAATATATATGATGCATATGACATAAGCAGACACTCTCAGTGTGGTAAATATGAAATATTTATTCAGTCTGTTATAATGCAAAATTGGCAATGGTGCTTATTAAAATAATTCCCTAATCAGCTAGTTAAGCGTACACATGTCACTCACAGGTATGTGCTCTCACAATGTGGCAAAACCTGTTACCTTTTAGCTTGCGAGAATATTTTTCAGGTCCCCATATAAATCTGTTTGATAAAAATCTGTGAATGCAATCAAAAAACTAAACTAGGTAAAAGTCTTGTATTTTGTTTGCTTAGTTATGGATAGGGTTAGGGCTATCATAGTGCAGATTAGGGTTATGCCCATAGAAATGAATGTGCCCACAAATAATAGGAATGAGAGTCCCCGCAATACTAGGAATATATTAGGTGGGTCTGTGGGTTATGTATATATTACATCGTGGGGACTAACAATGTGATAAATACAATGTGTTATTTTGACATTGTTGGGACCACCTTTCTTATTTAGGTTAGGGTTAAGGTTTTTCTCATATTAATGAGTATAAACGTGTGTGTGTGCTTATAAAGAAGCACGCAACTGAGCTGGTTAGACAGGACTACATCTCCCAGGCCGGATACCGCAACATACGCGGCGTCGTTTCCGGTGACGTCACGCTCGCACCTGCGCAGCCATCTTGTGTTTTACGCGAGAAAAAAAGGGAGAGAAACAAAAACAGAAAAATAAACCCCAGGAAGGAAGGTGAGCTACGACTGTAGTCCTTATGAAAAAGCCGAACTGAAAGGAACTACCTTCGGAGAAGAAAAAATAAGAAGGAAGAGGGCGAGTCCATCAGTCAGCCTGCTGTCGGAGCCCAGCACCGTTTAGTTTGCTTTTAGCGGAGACCGAAAGAACGAGGAAGAGCCGACAGGAAGAGCGCAGCCGGCCAGCCGCACCATGAATCCCGAATAGTGAGTACCGGGGTCACGCCGCCGGCCTGCTGTACCATGCAGCCCGAATAGTGAGCACCGGGGTCACGCCACCGGCCTGCCGTACCATGAATCCCGAATACTGAGTACCGGGGTCACGCAGCCGGCCTGCCGCACCGTGAATCCTGAATACCGAGTATGGGGGTCACACCGCCGGCCTGCCGCACCGTGAATACCGAGTATCGGGGTCACGCCGCCGGCCTGCGGTACCATGAATCCCGAACGGTGATTACCGGGGTCACGCAGCCCACCTGCCGCACCGTGAATCCCGAATATCGAGTATCGGGGTCACGCAGCCGGCCTGCCGCACCATGAATCCCGAATACTGAGTACCGGGGTCACCCGGCCGCTCCCCCGTCGACCATGGCCGCTGACACCTGGCTAGTGTGGGCGTTAAAAGCCATCATATCTGAAACTAAATGTTCGCGGGCAAAAGCTCATAGCCGAAGCTAAAAGCTAACGGCTAAAGGCAGAGCGGCAGAGCCGGTACAGTGGCGCCGGAACACTGCTGACGCGCTAGGCGGCCGGCTAAAGGCTGGGGGCCGGCCCTCTCAGGGCTCTCAGCCGTGTATCTGGCTGGTGTGCTGCGGCACTCTGCTACGCTGATAGTTATTATTAGAATATGATTTGCGGTTAAACAGTGACACGTAGCAGGATTTAATTCTCATTTCTTCGGTTTTAATGGTGTCAGTCTATCGTTTTTGTCTGGTGTCCTTTGTCGATACGTGGGGCTGCTCTGACTAACTTAATAAATCATTTGTGTTTAATTGAGGGGCTGGATTGTTGACAGTCGGCTCTTGAAGGCTGCATTGTTTCTGGTCATGTGAACTGTCATCAAGCGACCCAGAAAATCCCATCTTAATCTAATGTCACCCTAATTAGCTGCAGCACAGTAATATTTAAAGCACAAGTCAGTGCAGGAAAAATCCCAGGAAGCTTGGATATAAATCCGTAGGTACTGCTGTAAGTGCTATAGATGTGTGTTTTGCGTGGTCTAGGTCACTTTTAACTGGTATACACTAGATCATTAATTCCCCGTTACAATCGCACTAGCATGAATTTCAGGTCGGCCATATAAATGAAATGAGACCTATATGTCTGTTGTTTAGTGCTTTGCTAACTAATTTTCCTGCTCTCATAGTGACTACCTGTTCAAGCTGCTCCTGATTGGTGACTCTGGTGTGGGCAAATCCTGCCTTCTACTGCGATTTGCTGTGAGTATTCTCCACAGTGGTGCAGCTAGTGTGAAAGCAGCTGGGGACACGGTGTAAAAGATGTGTCCCTTTTGTGCTCCAGGATGACACTTACACCGAGAGCTACATCAGCACTATAGGGGTGGACTTCAAGATCCGCACCATCGAGCTGGATGGCAAGACCATCAAGCTACAGATTGTGAGTTGAAGGACTGCGTACCAGCTGCACTTTTGTCATTTTAGGAGAGTTAACCAGATATGGCTTCCTCTCCTGTATCTGCTGCTTGCTGAAGTTGTCTGTTAATGTAAGTGTGTCCCCAGGTACCAGTTATCAGCTTTTATCTGTGGATTTCCCTTGAATTGTAGAATAAATCCGGCCGCACAGATTAGACCCGCTGGCTGGGTATGTTGTTCAGCATCCCTATGCCACACTGATTGTATCCCGTTGCTATGGTAATCATCCCATTTGTGCCCATCCCTAGTGGGACACCGCTGGGCAGGAGAGGTTCCGCACCATCACTTCCAGTTACTACAGAGGAGCTCATGGGATCATCGTCGTTTATGACGTGACGGATCAGGTAGGCGGCCTTTGGGTTATGTCGATTTCCCGAGACAGATTCCGGTTTAAAACGAGATGCTCTAAAATCATAGCCGGCTGGCTGTCCTTTGAGCTGGCTCTGTGCATTTGTTTATCACCTGTGTGTCTCTTGGAGCAATAGAGTATCGCTTTGACTTTGACTTTTTGCAGTTAGTAGTCCTGTAACGGTGTCCTTTTTTTGTACTGAAGGAGTCGTATAACAACGTGAAGCAGTGGCTGCAGGAGATCGATCGCTATGCCAGCGAGAACGTCAACAAGCTGCTTGTGGGCAACAAGTGTGACCTCACCAACAAGAAAGTGGTGGACTACACAACGGCCAAGGTGACCCTGCAGATCCACACTCACTCTTTGGCTGCCTGCTCCTGACAGAAGTTTTCAGTCGTCTTGTGTCCTTCGTTTACGTATAACTTACTCGCCATCATTAAAAAAAAAAGATTTAAGCGTACGTGGGTCACTCAGCTTAAAAAGTAAAGGATAATCAGTTAGAAAATGGTGTATTTGCCCAGTGTTTGATTCTTGGTGAAATTTTGACTGTTTGATGAGTATGCTGAGCTTCAGTGCTCAGTGTTTATCTTGTAAGCTTCCTTCGAAGCCAATCTGGTTTCCTCTTCAGCTGTTGTTTGATGGGGCGTGTTTGTTGGGATTTTGGAAGTTACTCCACCTGAGTGTCGAACTCACCTTCACTCGCAGGAGTTCGCCGACTCGCTGGCCATTCCATTCCTGGAGACCAGTGCGAAAAACGCCACCAACGTGGAGCAGGCCTTCATGACCATGGCAGCAGAGATCAAGAAGCGAATGGGTCCCGGGGCCACCGCTGGGGGAGACAAGCCAAACCTGAAGATCGAGAGCACCCCGGTGCGGCCGGCCGGCGGAGGTTGCTGTTAGGACCCCTCCGTGCTGAAGTACCCCCTCCCCACGTTCTGCCCCCTCCGCTCACTCCCTGACCCCCTGCAGGAGTGGGAAGGGGGCTGGGTGAAGCTGGGATTGGGGTCTCGCAAGGAGAGGCAGGAGGAGCAGAGGAGCTGGGAGAGAGAGAGGAGATGTTTCAGAACTTGGGACTAACCTGTGATCTTCACTGTAAACCCTGACAAAAATGAAAAAAAAAAAAAATAGAGCTGGGGAGATGTGAGCTCTCTCCCCCCCCCATCACGCACACGCACACACATACACAGGAGGAAGAGGAGGAGGAGGGGCGGGCTCAGCTGGGGGTTGGGGGGACTGCGGGGTAGAGATGCAATATGATATCAGTTCTGGTTCTAGCTTACCCATTAAACTGGACCACAGGCATATGAACACACACATTCACACATCAGACAGACGCTCAAACACTAGGCAGGTGTGCTGGAGGGGGCTACCGCTGGAGGGGGCTACCGCTGGAGGGGGCTACCGCTGGAGGGGGCTACCGCTGGAGGGGGCTACCGCTGGAGGGGGCTACCGTTCACAGGGATCTGCTTTGATGTAGCGACGGCTTCGTTCAGCCCTGGAAAACCAGCCGTTTCCTGCAGGTTAACTTTGTTCTTTGCTAAATAAAGAGCAGTCTGACCCCCTCCCCCTCTCCCAGCGCATCGCAGCTCTCTGGCTGGTGGGTGTGAACAGTGGCTCTCTATTGCCTGCTTTCCTGTAGTGAATTTCCTTTCTGGTGAGGCACTGATGGGGAGAATTGGGGGGGGGGGGGGGCTTGGCGAGGGCCCTGGTGCTTTTGAAGGACATACCATGCACTCACATATGTGTACTTTCACGTCACACACGCCGTCACCCCTGTGATGTGTTAGGTGGCAGCGGACTGACGGGCTTCAGAGCGGCTGCCCTGCATGGCAGGCGGTGGGGCAGAGTGGCAATGAGCAATGTTTCCTCATCTTGTCATTTTTATTATAATGTATTTGCGGTTTTACTACTTTTTGTTTAGTTCTCTAGCCCAGCCTGTGTGTACTGACGCTGCTTCGCTGTCGCTTTGAGTTCCTCTTTCTTCCCCATCCATCCGCTCGCATCCCCCTCATAAATGCCGCTTTCTGACCTCGGGGTCTCCCCTGCCCCGGCACATGGGCGTTTTCACGCCCGCATGCGGGGAGGCCTTCCCGCTTGGCGTGAGAGCGTCGCACGTTTGCTGCCAAACCTCTGCTGTGAGCCCGATGTCTCAGATCTTCGCCATGCGTCGCTTACGAGCCCTGTTTTTGTCCCGAGTTTAAGAAGCAGGCGTCCTTCAAGTGTGTGGAAAAGGCATCATTCAGCTTGAGGGATGTTCCCTTGAAACGAGCTTTTGATCATTTCAGTTGGAAATACATATGTCACTCTGTTATAAGTGCTATTAATCTACTAATCTAATTATGCCTAACTTGCTGGTAGATGCATCCTTAACGGCGACGAACCCTCGCTTCTCCCCATTGTTTTATTTATGTTACTGCTCCCCCCAGCTGTGGGTTGTCTGAGGAGTCGTAAACACATCTTGTCTGTATAATGTTTTTGCCGCTTGTTGTCTGCCCCGGCTCCGTACTCTTCCGCTGTGGGCGAGGTGCCCCAGCCTGTGTCTTCATTAAAAGTACGGCTGTCCCTACACTTTCTCTGTCGCTCGGATTTATGGCGTAGAATCTCGGCTTAGCGAAGCAGCGGTTTAGGTGGAGTGAAAACCTGGAGGAGGTTGAATGGAGTCCACTTCTGAAGCGGGGGTGTGGAATGAAGGATGTGGTCGACGAGGGCGGGGTCACATTGATGCCTAAACTTTACTGCAGTTTATATCCTGCCTGCTCACCAAACGGTTACCCTGCGGGCGAGCGTTGCGCTCACGTGGCCGGGGCACGGTGTGTCCACGTGCGAAGCCGTAGGCTGAGGGAAGGTAGTTGGTTTGTCTCCAAATGTTAGGTCTTGTTTGCTGTGGGTGATAAAGAAATGTTTCTAACTGAAATGTCACCTGGGGCTTTGGAGCTGTTTCAGTGGTAATAAAATCTATTATTATTCCTCTTGTTAATATCTGTTTCTGTTCTTTGTGTCAGCTGCGTGGTTCATTTCGCAGGTTTCCATACATCTGAGCGTGCTCACTTGTGCGCACGGCTTTGCGCACTCCCTGGTAACCGCGTGGCCCGCTGATGACACGCTGCCTTCTGCGACTCACGTTTGGTCCAATTCTGCTCATGGAGGAACTGGGCCTTGGCCCCCTCAGAAGCACTAGCGTCTGCTATTGTCATGGTACCGATAAAGGAGGTCATGTTTGCCGTGAAAATCCGTGGCCCCTGTGGTAAATATTGCATTCCATTTCAACTTGGAAGTCTGAAATTCCTAGTTCCTAGGTTCTCATAGTCAGGGGAACTGTAATGCCAAATTTCTTCCGCTTGTCAAATTCCTTTCGCCTGTGGCTGACGATGATGCAATGGCGATGATGCAGTTTCAAGGAACCCCTAAAGTGTGAAGTTCACCCTTAACGCTGCAGCAAGTTCGCATCAATAAACTACGTTTACTAATGTTTTTTTTATTATTCTTCATCATTAAGAATGTAACATGTTGTTATCAACTAATATTGCTAACTTTGGATTACAATGAACCGGGCTAGAACTGGGGCTTGTATCACAAAGCAGGATTTCTTGCTTAGCCGGATAACTTGTTGGATTTAAGGTAGTCTGGGCTAAATATAAATGAAAAAAGATAATGTCCATTTAAACTGGGGTTCCTTAAATCAGAAGTTGTCTGGCTAAGCAAGAAATCCTGGTGTTTGAAACAGGTCCCTGGTATTGCTAAATGGCTTTCTGACTTATGCTGGAACGCAGTTAACTCTCGTGTGACGTCATTCTCAGCTCAGACTTCCGACCTCCAAGGTAAACGGAATACGAGTCATGCTTTCTGAGGACGGGAAGCCTGCAGCCTTTAGTTGGTTTCTAGTGTAACTAAAATGATATTCATGTTTCCTTGAGGAAGACTACATTTCCTGATGGTTTTACTATTGGTCGCTTATATTTCATGATAAGCCACTCCTTATTTTCTGCGCATGTCTGAATTGGTCCTTCTTCACCAATGATTCTCTACACGATTGTATGACTCATTTGTGACTCACTTCCCTCGGTCTGCTTGGCCAATCATCTCGAAGTGTCTCCTCCTCAACTCGCTGTCTGTTCTGACTTGAGAAGGCTGAAGATGAGCCGCAGCCCCCTCCGAGGTGTGTGCCGCGAGTTACCCGCTTTTTCTTGATTTATCTCACGGCCGTGTGTCCTTTCGGTTCTGCCCGCAGCCCAGCAGGGGGTGCTGTCCACAGCAGCTGTTGCTATGGGACGATGAGACCCAGCTGTGTGACCCTGCTGATTGGTGTCTGCATGGTGTCCTCACCAAGGATGACTAACGGCAGAGAGAGAAGCAGGAGCTAAGCTTAGGAGGCCCAGCTGATATTTTCTAACCCATTCCTTCAGTTTGAACTGTGACATTCCGTCTTGTGCCCGTCTCTCGACTTAGTTTAGTACTTTTTGTATTTAAGGCTGATTTATGCTTCAGTGTCGGAATGTTGTAGCCATGGACCCTACGGTATTGCCTGACAGGCACCTCCCCAAAAATGTAACACAAGTGTAAATGCTCGCGATCGTGCAGGCCAGGGCGTAAGCTCTGTGGGGACTCGACGCAGGAGAATAAACCAACCTTTACGGCCTCATTTTGACAGAACAGGTAAGAAATTAGGAATAATTTATGAATCGGTAGTGTATTTAGTTAATATACCGTATTTGTAGTGATCTGTACTGGCATGGGTTTAGTCCTTTTGAAATTAATACTCATGAATACTCATGAATACTCATTACATTAATTTTATCCAGCAGATGCTTTGATCCAAAGTGACACAATTGGAAAAAGCAGGTCAGACAGTCCCTGCAGCAACTGGGGTTAAGGGCCTCGCTCAGGGGATCGACAGTAATCAAGCTGCGGGGAAATGCACGGTTGGACTCTTTGTCCTTGATCAGTAGGTTGTCGGTTCAAGTCCTTTGGCTTTCAGACTGATGTCACTGTTGTGCCCCTGAATGAGGCCCTTAGGGACTTGCTCCAGGGACTGTCTGACCGTGCTCTCTCACATGCACACACTTTAGGGAAATGTAAAAGCTGTGTTACCTTTGGCAAGTCCATGCTAATGACGCAGAATCCTGTTTTACCTGATCTGCAGCGCAAGGACAATGTGAGAGTGAGTAATGTGTGGCAGGATGTGTGCAGGCCGGTTTTCTGGGCCCCTCCACCCGGCCTAGTGTAGTGACTGTTTGTGGTCAACAGGGGGTCCCCTAATCTTGGAGCCTCAGACAAATGCGTGATTTTGATTGGTGGTAAACACTGCCGCTGGATGTGAGCTTCTTCAGTTGGAAGCTTATCTCCCGACCGACGTGGTCCAGGCTGAAGGTCACATGTGAAGGTTACTTCCTCTGTGAGATACAGCATGTTTCCTTACGGTGAATGAACACCATGGCAGTGGCAAAGGTTTGAAATGTCCTTTGGTTCGGAGAATGCCGGAAGTAGAGCTGCGCGACACTCCACAGCCCCTGAAAAAATAGGTAGCGGGCATCTCTGTTCACTTTTGCTGCTTTGAGAGGCTGTTTTCTCACAAAGGTTGGTTTCCACACCTGTGAGTTGAAAGTTGGGACCATTTCAAACTCATCACCCGTGATGCGCTTTTCAGTTTGTAGATGTTTGGCTGGATAATGGAGTGTTTGTTAGGATGTGAAGTGTTTATTCTTTGAGGCTAGATGTAAATAATAAGGGATATGGAGGGAGGGGCATTCACAGGCCACACCCCCCCAAATGCCACCCACCAAACACGTCTTTTTATTTTGTTTCTTAATAAAGGTGTTCATTCTATTCATATAAACTTGGTCTCTCCCATAGGCGTGGCTTCGGATTGTCTGCTTACCCAATGGCCCCCCCACTCGATCGTGACCCCCCCCATCAGAGTCGTGCTGGTGCCGACACACAGCCCCCAGATCTGTTGTACGGCAAAGCCACAGGGTCCTTGTTTGCCTGCCCAGTCATTCCTGCTGACTCACTCCCACTTCCCGCCCTCTGACACTGAACGCCACACGCTCACTGCTGCATTTCCGCGCGTCTCACCACCTGTGAACCTTTCTGCTCAGTCATCCAGCTTCGGCACATTATTCCTAGTGCTTCCTAGTGCATTTGCCTTTGGAAAATCATGAAATTCATTGAAATGTAGAACTTTCCACTTGAAGCATCACTGCAGAGTGTAGTCCATACAAAAACTGCTGCTTTTAAACTAGGATGGTCATGTGTTTCCTAACGTTGAGGATCAAGGAGCATCTTACTTGGACGCCAGTAGGGTGGAGGGTGGCAGGGTGGTGCGGTGGATCACGCCATCAGCCCCTCGCGCACTGGGACCAGGGTTCAAGCCCCGACCATGATCCAACATGCGTTTGTTTCCTGACGTTTAGGAACATTTATACATGCCACACCCCCCCAAACGTTTGACGGATCTAAGGAACATTTATACATGGACGCCGGTAGGGTGGAGCGGTGGATCACACCATCGCCCCTCGCGCACTGGGACCAGGGTTCAAGCCCCGACCATGATCCAACATGCGTTTGTTTCCTGACGTTTAGGAACATTTATACATGCCACACCCCCCCAAACGTTTGACGGATCTAAGGAACATTTATACATGGACGCCGGTAGGGTGGAGGGAGGCAGGGTGGTGCGGTGGATCACACCATCGCCCCTCGCGCACTGGGACCAGGGTTCAAGCCCCGACCATGATCCAACATGCGTTTGTTTCCTGACGTTTGAAGGATCTAAGGAACATTTATACATGGACGCCGGTAGGGTGGAGGGTGGCAGGGTGGTGCGGTGGATCACACCATCAGCCCCTCGCGCACTGGGACCAGGGTTCAAGCCCCGACCATGATCCAACATGCGTTTGTTTTCTGACGTTTAGGAACATTTATACATGCCACACCCCCCCAAACGTTTGACGGATCTAAGGAACATTTATACATGGACGCCGGTAGGGTGGAGGGAGGCAGGGTGGTGCGGTGGATCACACCATCGCCCCTCGCGCACTGGGACCAGGGTTCAAGCCCCGACCATGATCCAACATGCGTTTGTTTCCTGACGTTTGAAGGATCTAAGGAACATTTATACATGGACGCCGGTAGGGTGGAGGGAGGCAGGGTGGTGCGGTGGATCACACCATCGCCCCTCGCGCACTGGGACCAGGGTTCAATCCCCGACCATGATCCAACATGCGTTTGTTTCCTGACGTTTGAAGGATCTAAGGAACATTTATACATGGACGCCGGTAGCGTGGAGGGAGGCAGGGTGGTGCGGTGGATCACACCATCGCCCCTCGCGCACTGGGACCAGGGTTCAAGGCCCGACCATGTCCCAAAGGGGAAAAACACTTTTTAGCCCTCAGACATGCTGAAGCACAGACACCAGCACTGTGTAGCCATTAATGGGATACAGGACTTCTGTGATCTACGCAAACACAACCCCTGGCTGTTTGTTAACAGTGAGGTCAGCTGTAATATCATACCCACACCATGATGGGTGTCATATCACATCACACCACACATGGACACCATCCAAGAGAAACAAAGTCCCCACAACTGCCTCCTATAGACTGCTCACTGCATTATTTCACTGCATTTCTGCATGTCTGTCCTGCTTATATTTGCATGTGCGCCTAGACACCTTACCAGTGATCTGCCATGACCTGTCACTGTTCTCAGGTCTGGCGGGCTGCATCTCTTGATCGTCATTTATCCGCAGTGTCAGACGACTCAGACAGGGTCTTGCTCAGGCCCCCCCAGTTTGAGGCTGCTGGCTGAATGGATGATACCATCTACATCACATTAGCACTACGACGACTGATTAAAATAATCTGAGGCATCTGAAAGTGTTTTGCAGGTAAAATAAAGTTTTAATAACTTCAATGCTGTATTTAATATTTCCTAGTGATGATATTGATCTCCTTCGGTTTAAATGACATCCACGTGCACAGAAGAATGCAGCAGTCTCCTTGTTTTGTTTTTCCCTTTTATTTAACACCCCCCAGTGACCCCCCTCCTCCCCTTTCCCTTCCATTCTTCCCATTCCTCCTGGCCTCCCCCCCACCCCGCTCAGTCGAGGGGGCCCTGGAAGATGAGTTTGCAGTGGCCCTGCTCGCCAGTGAGCCAGGTGCCACAGAAGGGGCAGGCGGTGTGGAAGGCGTGGGTGCCGTGGGGCAATGGGATCTGGCTCCAGCCCCGCACTGTCTTTTCCGAGCACACGTGGCCGCAGGGGCAGAAGGCGTGCGTGGGGGGGCCCGCGTCCAGGTACAGGCCGCCCTCGCAGCCCAGCCACAGCGGCACGTAGGGCCCCACACGCCGGCACATGGGACACTCCCGCTCCCCGGAGGCCGCCAGCGAGCCGCCCCCCGCCTTCTCCTTGCGAAAGCCCCAGTTGTGGTAGCCGTGCACGTGGCCGCAGTTGACGTAGACCCAGGGCTGCTTCTTGTCGACGATCTCGCGCTGGGCCAGGCTGGGGAAGGCCAGCGTGTTGAAGCCCACGGGGCACTGGGGGCGCGCCGCGTTGAGCTCCTGCCGCAGTGATTCTAGCTGCTTCAGGTTGGGGGTGCGGCTGAGCCCCACGGGGGTGCGCCACAGCAGGGTGGCCCCACACAGGTCTATCAGAGAGCCATCCTGCAGGGTGTTCGACTCGTTCTCCACCTGCAGGGAAGGGGCGTCGGTGACAGGGATGAACTGCACTCTGTGACTCTGAGTGTGTTTTTTTGCCCTGCGGCGAACCAGCATCCCATCCAAGGTGTCACGCGTTCCCTGTGCCCTAAGCTGCCTGGGATGGGCAGCACTGTCGCTTCACCCCCCAGGGTTGTGGGTTCGAATGCCAGCTATTCTCTGTTTATGTCAAGTCCACGTTCTCCTAATGTCGTGTCTGTTTGCAGTCCGCATGTTCCCCCGTGTTGTGTGGGTTCAAATCCCACGCCCACTCTGTGTGTGCAGCCTGCAGGTTCTCCTTGTGTCACTGGGTTTGATTCCCACCCCTGCTGTGTGCATGTGCAGTCCGCCTGGCCCCCCCGAGTCGTGGGGGTTTCTTCTCCGTCAGTTGTTCCCTCTGTGGTGCCTGGGATAGGCTCCAAAACCCCCCATGACCCTATACTGTATAAACAGTAATGAACCGATGCATTTTCATATATTCATATTGGCCATATGAGTGGCGTTAAAAACAGCTGCAGTCACTCTAGTCGCCACCAGAGGTCTCCACCTGCCAGAGTGCTATAATCAGCTGGCCTCAAAACTGCAATGTTAAATCAAAGTCACGTTTTGCGATCGATATCGCTCCAGCACTATTCCCATTTCGGATGGCGCTGGGAAGCCACCAGCTGCCATTCGCTCCGGACTGATCGATTCTCAGCCTCCGGCTGAATGAAGCTGCGTTGATTGAATGTGCTTTGGCTGGGGGCTAGGGGCTAGGGGCAGGCCCGTCGATAAACGGAGGGAGGCAGCCGGCTCTGGCTTTCCGCCTCTTCCAGCCGTCGTGCCCCCCCCGCGTTACCGGGAATTTGGAAATAACGGTTGTGTAGAATCCAGGTGCGAGGCGGTGCCCCCCCACCCCCACCGAAAGTGAGCCACCCCTGGGGCGGGCTGGTGAATGCACAGGCTACTCCCGGCTACAGCTTAAGGCCCCTGCAAATATCAGGACCCCGGATAAGTTAGTCGGCCCCTGGCCACCTCCGTCTGCGTCTGTCTGAATGTGAAAGATGCTTTCGAGAGGCGTCATCTAAGCTAACAGAAAACATCTGTGCGGGATTATTTGTGTCCCTCATCGCTGTGATTAATGTGAACGTGGGAGGCTCTGCGGCGACACCCCCCCGGCCCGGTCCTCACCAGCTTTCCTCTCTGCTGGGCCGATCGCGTTTCCCTCAGGGCGAACACGTTCCCGCAGACTGAGATCTCCCTCCACACGCCCGGCGCCGGCTCGCTGACGAACTCCCCGGCCGGATGCATCACCAGCACCCCGTTGGTGGTCAGGCCGTCCATCAAGCCGTCGGAAGTCCTCCATTTGGCCGCCCTCTCCTGAAGACCCGCCCCCGGGGGGACGTCCGAGGAGCACGATTGGATGAGAGTGCTAGGCAGACCCACCTCTTTATGTTCAGACACTCTGCCCTCCCCAGGCCTACATGCACCCCCACCCCCCAATGAATGAAAACACAGGAACACTTGCTTCAGTGTGGCTCCAGAGAACATCCCCGTTTCATTCATGGCCAGGGAGAAGGTCAGCCATGGACCTTTTTACACTCTCTCTACATGGGCTTGTGGAGCTTCTACAAAAAGCTCATTTTTCACTAGAGAAGAAGCCCCCCCCCCCGATTCACGGAGACTGCAGCCCCTGCCAGGGACATTCTGTGTGGGAAGCTTCATGCTGTCTCACAGCAGTCGCTCGGCAAACGGACTCTCTTACGCTTTTATTTATATCTCCTGCCTCTCCAGTGTTACACGGCGACGGCATCGTGCCCCCGGCCGCTCACACTGTGGCGTGACCTGGGCCGGCTGCTGCCCGGCCGCGTTGGCAGGGCGTGCCATAACCGGCTCGGTGTTACTGAGCCGCCGGCCACGTTCGGCAGGGCGCGACATAACCGGCTCGGCGTTACTGAGCCATTGGCCGCTCTCAGCATCGCATCACAGCCATGCGTCTGACTTACGGGGGTGCCGGAGAGGCCGTGCCTGGCCTCCACACCCCCCACAGCAGCTTCTCAGCGTAAGACACGACCTGAGCTTCACGTTCAGGGCTTTGCATGTGCAGTTCATGCTGCTCGCACCCGGCGAGCCGGTGAGGCGGCTGTTTCAGCTACAGCATCACTCAGTGAAATGAATTCAGTCTCTACAATAATATACACTCTGTTCTCTCTTATTGTTAGCTTTGGAAATTATAGTTGAATTGTTATGAAGGATTATCCCATAACTCTACCTAGACTTCCTTATTTACTGACAAAAATGCTTCCTGGAGTCGATTTGGCCAGGCATTCCTATAGAAGGCAGCCCTTAGCCAACATGTTATAACATGCTATGGATTATAAACCTTTACATCCAAAATTGCCAGGTGTGGAATCTCTGCTGTAGCTGCACGCGGCTGCGTCTCCCCTGTGCTCCCCCCCCCCCCCCCGGAGGCCGTGGGTCACTCCTACAGCTCACTGGACCAAGACTTTTGGTTTCAGGAGATTCCCTCCCCCTACACCCATGCAGCACAGCAGATAACGTCGCCCATCGTGGCTGGACAGGAACATTTTTGATCTACCTCTAGCTCAGCTGGGCCTGGCTGTTCCCCCGATACACCATCGGCTTGAGTCGGAGGCCCGGCAAATGACCAGAAAAACGCCTTTACTAATTAGTGCTGATTAGCTGGGTACTCGCAGGCAGTGCCAAGGCCTGCCCGTAGAGACAGGAGGGCTGGGGCGCTGGCGAGGACCCCGGCACTGCCTGCTGACTCCGCCCACCACTCACCCCCAGGAAGATGTTCTTGGAGGAGTCGAAGCCGGCGGCGTAGATGCGAGTGGTGTAGGGGGGGCTGCGCTCGCACATGATGCGGCAGGCGTAGCGGGAGATGGTGCTCTGAGCCGACTGCCCACCCTCCCCCGCGGCCCCCTGGCTGCCGGCCGACGTGTCAGTCACCACGAAGTCGATCATGCTTTCCGTGGAGCGTCCGATCTGGGGCCAGAACACAAGGTCAGCGATGGGTGACCGGCGAGCACGGCTCCTCCTACTTAAACCTTGAAGAGCTTTGCCCCCAATATCAGTCCCACATCCTGAGCATCCCGCTTCGATATAAACCTCAGTGCTTTCAAAGCTTTAAGCGGTGAAATACGATGATGTCATGGGAAACTCACCTGAAACATGTCTGTGTTGCTGTCATGTGTGTACTCCACGATCACAGAGTGACTCCTGGACAGCGTGTAGGAGATACTGTGCTGGCTTTTGTTGCTTAGAGCCTGCGTGGGGCAAACACAGGAGAGACCGGCATGAGTTTGGGAAACTCAAGGTTCACTGCCGCTCACCCCGGCATCAGCTGGGTTACCGATTCGACAGAAGCAAGCCCCTCACCTTAGACACCAAGGGGGTGGAGATGTTGTGTATGATATCTGGCTTGACCCCGTTGGCTTTGGGTCTCTTATAAAGAGGCAGACGGCTTCTCCTGCGGCCTTTGTCACCATTAGCTAAGGACCCGTTGTACCTACAGGGCAGACACACCCATCATCGCTGTGTCCATCCAACAAACTACCTGTCTACTGACATCCACATCAGCAAAATGTGCCACGGTGCTCAGGTCGCTTAATTGCTTAAAAGCTGAATATATTGCACACTAGGCTATTTCCTGTTTCTGTGTTTTTGTCAGTGTCCAAGTACATACAGAGAAAAGGCGAGAGCTTAAGGCAACTGACATCAGCTAACAAAAGAAAATACTGGCTGCTAATGTGCTTACAGCATCACTCTGGATCACCTACGTCACTCCAAATGGGTCCTTTATTTACACGGACAGTCTGCTGTTCTGCAGGAATCCCAGAGCACAAGTCCCCCACGTTCACTCTCCTCTGCTGGCCCATCCAGGTGGAGGTACCTACCCCAGCACGATGAGCTCCCCGTACTTCACCTGCTCCTTGTCCGTCTGGTAGATGTCGTCGTGGGGCTGGGAGCCGGAGCCCAGGGTGGGGGAAGGCTGGCTCTTGTTGCAGGACGGACGGAGCTCCAGCGAGGGGGGGGGGCACAGGGCCTCTGAGCTGCCCTCCAGTACCATTCCCACTGGCCACAACACAGACACGCAGCTGGAAGGGAGACCCAAGGCCAACACCAGTCAGAACGCACCAATCAAAATGCAGAACACAAATACTATTCCCCAGTTATGATTTGCTGGTAAAATCATTAAGACCAATTACGTATTTCTCTAAACGAATGATGCTTTAGGAAAATAGCTGTAGTATGAATTCACATTTGTAATTACCATCCATATTTATTTATTCTCTGCACTGTAACACCATGTTCTCACATGTACATTGTCTGCAAATCTGTGTCTGTCCGGCACTTCACATAAATATTGGTGGAGCAAGACAAAAAGTACCCTAAGTGTTAACAGATTAATTCATTTGGAAACAAAAATTCAGAAAATAAATTATCCTAAAGCTACATCTGACTAATGGGCTTCATCTATAAACGAGAACATTAAGATCAAAAATGAAACTTTCATAAACCGTGATTGTAGACTGCACAGTCTGTACATCAAATCCTTCGCGCGTGAAATATACATCACCAGCATTAGAAATATATGTAAAGTATGAATGTGATCTCATTTGCATAACTGATTTTTAAAAGAAATGTTACAATGTTAACCCAGTGATTTATTTGCAGATCATCACTGAGTTGCTTTGTAAATGAACATTTCATGCGTCTTAGAGGTACTCAAAAGCACTGCTCAATGCCACAATGTGAAACAGTAATAATCATTTTAACCACTGTCAACCTCTACACTGCATCTAAAGGAAGCCAGGGATTGAGGCTAGGTAAGCTGTACCAAAGGCACAGAGCTCCATCCTCCATAACTGCCTATCTGATGCAGGGCTGTGGTGGAACCTGAAGACCAAGCCAGGATGCCAATCTTATGCTCACGCACGACAGAGGGAGGTTTAGAGCCACCGATAGACCTGAGGGAGGACAGAGGAGTATGGGCTGAAAACCATGCAAGGACATGTAAGCTGCAGGGAATCTGAACCCGCAAGCCTGGAGGTGTGAGTGCCGGCGAATGAGCCGCTGGAGGTGCGAGTGCCGGCGAATGAGCCGCTGGAGGTGTGAGTGCCGGCGAATGAGCCGCTGGAGGTGCGAGTGCCGGCGAATGAGCCGCTGGAGGCGCAAGTCCCGGCGAATGAGCCGCTGGAGGCGCGAGTGCCGGCGAATGAGCCACTGGAGTGCCGGCGAATGAGCCGCTGGAGGCGCGAGTGCTGGCGAATGAGCCGCTGGAGGTGTGAGTGCCGGCGAATGAGCCTCTGTGGCAGCCCTCTGGGAAGTCAAAGAAGCTGCTTCTTTGGACAGGAGCTCAGACACTGGACAGTCACAAGCACTGGAGAGACATGTGAAAATGCATTAGCACTTTATAGTGGCCCCAGTTGGGGTGGGACCCATGGTGGTGGTTGCCAGGGAACGTCTGGCTCACAGCTTCCTTAACATCTACATTTGTTTACTTTTGTCCTTTTTTAATTTTGCAGCTGCTTACATCCAAAGTGATGTCCACTTCCTGGAGCATTTGGGGATTAAAGGCCTTGCTCAGAGGCCCAAAACAGAAATCTCTCTCTGCCGGACCTGGGATATGAACAAACGACCTTCTGATCATAACCACCATATCCTAACCTGCTGAAGCACACACTGCTCCCATAGCCACATCATAACCTGTTACCCTGGGATATGAACAAACGACCTTCTGGTCACAACCACCATATCCTAACCTGCTGAAGCACACACTGCTCCCATAGCCACATCATAACCTCAGTTACCCTGGGATACGAACCAATAACCTTCTGATCACAACCACCATATCCTAACCTGCTAAAGCACACACTGCTCTCATAGCCACATCATAACCTCAGTTACCCTGGAATATTATTTTTCCAGTTTTTTCACTCAAGTCTTTCTGTTGTGTGGATTGGAATGAGCCCCGCCACCCACCCTTAGGGTACGATGAGTGTGAATTTGCTGCATCTGTCAACAGTTACAGCGACAGCTGAGTCCAAGTCACATGGGACGTGGCGGAGAATGTGGGAAAAGAATAATAATAGTAAAAATTATACGATAGATAGGATGCAAATATATTTGCCATTTGTGCAAATAAACATGTATATCCCATCCATCTCTTCTATGAGACATACATGAAAGCAAAGGGTGGTCTCAGAGCTCAGGGTCAGCCATCTATCTGGAGTCCCTGAATCAGTTTTCAGGGTTAAGGGCCTCTCTCAAGGAGTCAACAGTGATATGATCACTTTTCTGGCCGCAGGACTCAAACAGACGACCTTCCGATCACGGACATGGAGTTCTACCCCACAGAGCCACACACCGGCAAACACGGTTTATTGTCCACAAACAAAACTGAAATTCAAACACAAGTGATCGACTGTGGACAAATTTTATTGATGCTAAAATGATTCATCATTTTCTTTGTCCGGAAATAACAGGTTATTTGCAACAAACTTCCCTCTCATCCTTGAATCAAGACCAGCAAATGACCACTTTTGCATGTGCGGCAAGTATTTTTTTTATTTAGCATGACTTCAAAGTATTTTTTTCACCTCCATTTATTTAATCTGCACTTTAATCCATAAACCACAGACACAAAGCATCCTACATATGCTCTTTGTGCAGCAGACCCTGGCTGGTAATTCCATGATGTAGGAGTTACTAATCAGTCTCCAGCGTCTGAGTTTAAAGGCGCGATTTGTGCAGTTCTTTTAAATGTGCTTATTTTGTTCTGCAACAATGTAATGAATGTCTGGCAGAGAATAAACAGGGCTCATTTCTTTGTGTGTGTGTGTGTGTGGGGTGGGGCAGCTAATGAGGAGAGAAGGTGAAAGGAGGGAAGGGGGGAGGAAAAAGAACAAAGGAAGGTAGAGGGTGGGGCTTGAAAAAATATACAAAGTGAGAATATAAGCGTGAAGGGGACAAAGAGAGGGGTGGCAGGGGCGGTCTGTCTGAGTATGAAGGGTGTGTGTGTGCGTGGTGGGATGGTGTGCGAGTGCGGCACAGGGTGATGGATGGCCCGCTCTCCGCGAGGCACTTTCTAATCAACCCACTGGCACAAATCTGCGTGGGCCGGAGTAGGGGGTGCGGGGCCCCGGGTGCGCGGCCGGTAACATAAAGGCGGAGGGAGCACACGGCAAGGTGGCATGCGGCACGCAGAGGGCGGAGAGCGCCATGCAACCGTGCTTTGATAAATCCGCTGCTTCCTAATTATCCCTCATATCCCGTCTTGTGACTTCCCAGCGCAGGGACAGCGACAGATGCGGAGAAAAATAGACAGAGAGCACGGTGAAAAATGTGCGACGCCCGAAATATACGCTCGCGCACACAAACGACGGCAGACTGAGGAATGGATTGTCAGGAAGATTTGTAAGAGCGCTCCCACTCTGCCTGCCCCAAACAGTCTGAATCAGTCACCCTCTGGGGCACCTTTAAGAAGCAGCATCTGGCGAGATGCAAAGGAGACACAACAAGGCGCAGCGGTGGTTTGCTCACTGGATCTGTGCGAAAAATTACAAGTACACAATTAATAATATACCCAATTTCCCCACAGCAACTGTTTAATGGGAACAATAGTTAAATACGACGTCATCATCGGCTGCACCAGGGCCTCCCCATAGCATGGGGAGACTGTGGGAGACACCCTTAAAGCAGAGCCATCTTTAAGGCGGTGCACCAGGGCCTCCCCATAGCATGGGGAGACTGTGGGAGACACCCTTAAAGCAGAGCCATCTTTAAGGCGGTGCACCAGGGTCTTCCCATAGCATGGGGAGACTGTGGGAGACACCCTTAAAGCAGAGCCATCTTTAAGGCGGTGCACCAGGGCCTCCTCATAGCATGGGGAGACTGTGGGAGACACCCTTAAAGCAGAGCCATCTTTAAGGCGGTGCACCAGGGTCTTCCCATAGCATGGGGAGACTGTGGGAGACACCCTTAAAGCAGAGCCATCTTTAAGGCGGTGCACCAGGGCCTCCCCATAGCATGGGGAGACTGTGGGAGACACCCTTAAAGCAGAGCCAGCTTTAAGGCGGTGCACCAGGGTCTTCCCATAGCATGGGGAGACTGTGGGAGACACCCTTAAAGCAGAGCCATCTTTAAGGCGGTGCACCAGGGCCTCCCCATAGCATGGGGAGACTGTGGGAGACACCCTTAAAGCAGAGCCATCTTTAAGGCGGTGCACCAGGGCCTCCCCATAGCATGGGGAGACTGTGGGAGACACCCTTAAAGCAGAGCCATCTTTAAGGCGGTGCACCAGGGTCTTCCCAAAAGGGAAACTAGCCTACATAATGAAATGAAATTAAGCTAAATAAGTGAATACATTTTTTTCATTGATTGTATGCAGCTACATTCCATCTGAGTACGTTATTTTAGTTAAGCAAAGAGCTCTAACGGTACGTATATTTGTCGTGTAGTTGGCTACAGCATTTTCGGTTTGGTATGTACAATAAAAGGAATTTATACATTTACTGACATGCACAGAATTCACAAGTAGGTGCTGCAGACAGAAAACATGCTAATCGTGGCTGTGAGCTGCTTACGGCTCATGCTGGTTACAGTTGGTCGTACTCAGCAGTTTAGGAATTCAAATTTATTTGTATAGCGAGGTTTCACAACACTACATTGGCCGAAAGCGCTTTACATTGTCCCTGCCCAAAGCTCCCAGTGAGCAAGCCAGAGGCGACAGTGACAAGGAAAAACTCCATGAAAGGAAGAAACCTTGGGAGGAACCAGACTCAAAGGAGGAGCCCAACCTCCAGGGACCGGCAACATTTTGGACTGTCGGTCGGGGCAAAGCAGAAACAGCCTCTGTCTGCCAGTGGCATTTAAGGTGCTTTTCCAGGAAATTCTGACCAGGCTGATCAGTAACTGAACAGAGATGTTCAGCCATACTCTGTAGCCGAGAACACGTGATTCACAGACAGTCCCCCGGTTACCATCCCTAAGCCTGTCTTTAACTCAAATTTGTAGGTCAGTCTGAAAATAATATGGTTCTTAATAATAATACAGTAATAGTAAAAGTACCTACATACAGAGCTGAACCTCGAGCCGACGAATCTGCCGAATCCGCCTGACAAAGCGGAGCCTGTATTCATTATTACCAACCACTGTATTTAACCTGAATTTTTAATATAACAGGCTTTATAGCAGTCCGCCCTTCAGCTGGACATCTTAACCTGTGGACTGCCTCTAGTTCAATATGATTCTTATATCATAGTTTTGTTTATTTTACATAATTGTCTTGTGCAATGTGCAAATAAGCGTGTCTCAGGTTTTGTTATTCGGACCTGTCCACTGCCACACTGCAACTGTTCCCAGTGTCTTTGTAGATACAATAATAATTTAAAAACAAATTCTGTTTTCCCCGCTGAACTAAAACTGCACCAGATCATGAGTTTTATGCACCGCAAAGCCGTACTCAATACCAGACATGGGACTAAGTCATATATACACAGGCCACAACCACCTAGTTTGGAGGGACGCTCCAAGCCTTGATTCTTAGAATGGAGCAGGTCAAGTCAAGTCATGGTCATTTCTTAAGTAATTTCACCATCAGTTAACTATAAATGTAATAGTGATTAATTTAAAAAGTAGTCAATTTGTATGTTAATATTTGCATCTCCCCAAGTAAAGAGTTTGTGTAGTAAACAATTCAAATAAGTAGAGATAAAACAGGGGTATCGTTTTTATTTTTAAATAGGCATATCTGCCAAGGCACTTTAACAGTGTGCAGTAATTCACATCTACAGATTCTAATGAAAATACAGAAGTCTAAATGTTTTAAATCGTTGTCACACACACTGTATTAGCCAAAGAGTGTCTGACAGAACTGTAACTTAGCTGTAGTTGAGGATTAAACCATAATTCCTCTTCATATCTGTAAAAGTAACACTTAACTTATGCATTTACAGTCCCCACAGAACAGCTGAGTAACCTGCAAGCATCACAATTACAACTCCTCATTGCCAGGCAAAAAATAGACACAACGGTGAAAAATACGTTTCACATGATTTTATAAGACAAAATAAACGCATGTCTTCCACAATGTTAATGCATCAACAATCAGACAATTAATAAGCAGAAAATTTAAAGGGAAACTATGTATGAACACATGAATAAGCAGTAATTCTGTGATGGCACAAGGCTATAAACAAGCTCTGCAGACTTTAGCCTAGTGAACCTAACCCTATAGCTTTAAGGTAGTCTGAGCTACTGTAAATATAAGTGAACAAAGTCCATTTAGCCCAGACTACCTTAAATCCAACAAGTTATCCAGCTAAGCAAGAAATGCTGCTTTGTAGAACACCCCCAGGTCCTTTTGATTGAAAAAGTAGTTTACAAATCCTGTCCTAGCTCTAAGTGTTCTTCCTGACATGGATTAGGTGCTATCCCTACTGTCAGTGTTAGAAAATCTTTAGAAAATGCAACATCACTAATATTATGCGAGCAAGAGCACTGGGACATTTAACGTAAGTACACAAGCTGCAAATGTGCACGTGTCATTAGTTATTGACAGTATACCAACCTGTCTTTATGGGTCTTGAAATGTCAAATGAGATGCAAAGTTGTCATGAATGTCACATTTTTGCACAAGTTTCACGGACTGCTTTTTTAACTTCATCTGCACAATAACTTGTATAAGCAAAGTTATTCATTCCTGGGATCAATGCCCCTATGGCTAATTCAGCTAGGCCGCCGAACTGCGTTCACCAGCAAATGACTCCTGTTGCCTGTCATGTGGGCGTGTTACGGGAACAGGGGCAGAGCTACAGAATTTTGTATGAGGTGGAAGGAAGATTTTAATGGGCGCAACGCGCAAAAATTCTTTCAGATTTGCAGGTTTATATGTACGAGGTTCGTATGATGTAAATACAATCCGTCATTACAAAGGTAAGTCCAGCCGTAATGCAACAATCAGCAGTGTACTGTTTGCATATTTTGCAAACGTCACCCCAAACTGCAAGAACTACGCACACAAAGTGAAATGTGATCTGACAAAAAACGTTTAGACATCTAAAGTCTTTACACGCACAGATAGAAACTCTCTATACTGCAGTCAGTCATCATCACTAAAAGACGGCGATCAGCACCGCTAATCAGCAACGCCCAGCCCCGCTGGTAAATTTTAAGACAGCTGTTAAACGGATTATTTGTACCGTCTGGCCTCCGTATCCGTGGTTTTAACTAACAGCGGATCGAAAACATTCGGGGGAAAAAATCCAGAACGTTCCAACACTAAAAACTTAATTTGCTGCACAAATATCTTCTATATGTGATACGTTGGTTGCGCCTATACCGAACATATACAGACATTGTTTCTTGTCATTATTCGCTAATATATTCCCAGTATGACAGCTATTTACATAACATTTAAAGTGTATTACGTATTATGTAGAAATGATTTGAAGTATACGCGAGGGTGTCAGCAAGTCACATGCAAATACTACCCATCTTATCTAAGGGACACGGGCATCCGCGGATTTTGTCGTCTGAGGCGGGGCCTGGAACCAATCATCCGCGGATACCGAGGGACCACTATACTGTATATGTTTTTCACGCTTCGATGTTTTACTTTCGGTCAAAAAATAAGCTCCGCGTTCCTGCGTGTGAGGGAGGGGGTGCTGTACGACTCGGTATTATCGTGACGATATATATATTTTTTATTAAAACCGCATATTTTTTTAGATACGGCCCAGCTCTACCACAGAAATACAGAGAAACGACGTAATATATAAATTCGCACGTTACTAATTCATATAAACTACATTTACACACTTAAACCGTAACATGTCAACGTTACCTACCTCCCATGGCTCACTGGAGTCTGACGTTGTGGGAGGTGGCGCGAAAGTGGAACAAACCATTACTTACTGGAGGGATGGAAAGTGGAACAAACCATTATTTACTGGAGGGATGGCCTACAGGGTACTAGACTTGGGAGATTATATTAAATGTGCTTTAAGTCAAGAGAACTCTTATGAAACGTAATTATTAATTACATGTATGTTGAGTTTCACATGTATTAGTTACGGGAACGCCAAAAGAACCCTATGAAAAAGTTATACAGCAAAGTCCCGTTTCCCTCGCCCGGACTAGGGTCACCGGGGCCCCACCCTGGAGCCAGGCCTGGGGGAGGGGCCCGTTGGCGAGCGCCTGGTGGCCGGGCCTTGGCCCGTGGGGCCCGGCCGGGCACAGCCCGAAAGAGGCACGCGGGACTGTCCCCAGGTGGGCCCACCACCCGCAAGGGGAATGTCAGGGGTTCGGTGCATTGTGGATTGGGTAGCGGCCAAGGGAGGCCCTGGCGGTCCGATCCCCGGCTGACAAAACTGGCTTTCGGGACATGGAATGTCACCTCTCTGGTGGGGAAGGAGCCTGAGCTTGTGCGTGAGGTTGAGAGGTATCGACTAGATATAGTCGGGCTCACCTCAACACATAGCTTGGGTTCTGGAACCAATCTCCTGGAGAGGGGCTGGACGCTCTTTTACTCTGGAGTTGCGGCGGGTGAGCGACGCCGGGCTGGGGTAGGGCTATTGGTGGCCCCACAGCTCGGTGCATTAACATCGGAGTTTACCCCAGTGAACGAGAGGGCTGGTTCCCTGCGCCTTCGGGTCGGGGATAGGTCTCTGACTGTCATCTGCGCTTATGCGCCGAATGTCAGTTCGGAGTACCCGGCCTTCTTGGATTCCCTTAGCGGTATGCTATTTGGTGTACCGCGGGGGGATTCCATCGTTTTGCTGGGGGACTTCAACGCTCACGTGGGCAATGACAGTGTGACCTGGAAGGGGGTGATTGGGAGGAACGGCCTCCCTGATCTGAATCCGAGTGGTGTTCAGTTATTGGACTTCTGTGCAATGCATGGTTTGTCCATAACGAACACCATGTTCGAGCATAAGGGTGTCCATAAGTGGACATGGTACGAACATGCCCGGGGCTACAGGTCGATGATCGATTTTATAATCGTATCAACTGATCTGCGGCCCTCTGTCTTGGACACTCGGGTAAAGAGAGGGGCAGAGCTGTCAACTGATCACCACCTGGTGATGAGTTGGCTCAGGTGGCGGGGGAGGAAGCCGGTCAGACCTGGTAGGCCCAAGCGTATAGTGAGGGTCTGCTGGGAACGTCTGGCAGAGGCTCCTGTTTGCTGGAGCTTTAACTCGTGCCTCCGGCAGAATTCCGACTGCATGCCGAGGGAGGTAGGGGACATTGAGTCCGAATGGACACTGTTCCGGACCTCCATTGTGGAAGCGGCCGTACGGAGCTGTGGCTGCAGGGTGGTCGGTGCCTGTCGTGGCGGTAACCCCCGTACCCGATGGTGGACACCAGAGGTGAGGGGGGCCGTGAAGCTGAAGAAGGAGGCTTACCGGGAATTATTAGCCCGGGGGTCTCCGGAGGCAGCTGACGGGTACCGGCGGGCCAGGCGGAACGCGGCTCGGGCGGTCACAGAAGCAAAAACCCGGGTGTGGGAGGAGTTCGGTGAGGCCATGGAAAGTGACTTTCGGTCGGCCTCAAAAAGGTTCTGGCAAACCATACGGAGTATCAGGAGGGGGAAGCAGCTCCTGGTTCCTACTATTTATAGTGGGGGGGGGGGCTGTTGACCTCATCTGGGGACATCATCCGGAGGTGGAAGGAATACTTTGAGGACCTCCTCAACCCTGCCTCCGATACATCTACGCATACTGCCTTTGAGACATCTGAGGGCGTAGAGCCCGAGGGTGCTGGGGGGGGCTTGCCCATCACTGAGGCTGAGGTGGCCGCGGCAGTTAAACAACTCCGTGGTGGCCGGGCCCCGGGGGTGGACGAGATCCGCCCGGAGTACCTGAAGGCTCTAGATGTTGTGGGGCTGTCGTGGCTGACACGCCTTCTCAACAGTGCGTGGAGGTCAGGGACAGTGCCGCTGGATTGGCAGACCGGGGTGGTGGTCCCCTTATTTAAGAAAGGGGACCGGAGGGTGTGTTCCAACTACAGGGGGATCACACTTCTCAGCCTCCCTGGGAAGGTCTATTCCAGGGTACTGGAGAGGAGGGTGAGATCGATAGTCGAATCTCGGATTCAGGAGGAACAATGCGGTTTTCGTCCTGGTCGTGGAACACTGGACCAGCTTTATACCCTTGCAGTGGTACTGGAGGGGGCCTGGGAGTTTGCCTATCCAGTCTACATGTGTTTTGTGGATTTGGAAAAGGCTTACGACCGGGTTCCCCAAGGTGCTCTGTGGGGGGTGCTTCGGGAGTATGGGGTCCGGGGTCCACTGTTGTGGGCGATCCGGTCCCTGTACGAACGGAGCAGAAGCTTGGTCCGCATTGCCGGCCATAAGTCGGACGTGTTCCAGGTGCGTGTTGGGCTCCGCCAGGGCTGCCCTTTGTCATCGGTCCTGTTTATCATATTTATGGACAGGATTTCTAGGCGCAGCCAAGGCGTCGAGGGTGTCCAGTTTGGTGACCTCAGGATTGCCTCGCTGCTTTTTGCAGATGATGTCGTCCTGTTGGCTTCATCTGCTGGGGATCTCCAGCAGGCACTGGGGCGGTTCGCAGCCGAGTGCGAAGCGGCAGGGATGAGGATTAGCACCTCCAAGTCCGAGACCATGGTTCTCAGCCGGAAACGGGTGGTTTGCCCTCTTCGGGTTGGGGAAGACGTACTGCCTCAAGTGGAGGAGTTTAAGTATCTCGGGGTCTTGTTCACGAGTGAGGGTAGGCGGGATCGGGAATTGGATAGACGGTTCGGAGCGGCGTCTGCAGTTCTGCAGGCGCTTAACCGATCCGTCGTGGCTAAGAAAGAACTGAGCCAAAAAGCCAAACTCTCGATCTATTGGTCCATCTTTGTCCCTACCCTCACCTATGGTCATGAGCTATGGGTAATGACCGAAAGAACGAGATCGCGAATACAAGCGGCCGAAATGAGGTTTCTCCGCAGGGTGTCTGGGCTCTCCCTTAGGGATAGGGTGAGAAGTTCGGATATCCGGGAGGGCCTCGGAGTAGAACCGCTGCTTCTTCACGTCGAAAGGAGCCAGTTGAGGTGGTTTGGACATCTGGTGCGGATGCCTCCTGGGCGGCTACCCGGAGAGGTTTTCCGTGCCTGTCCTACAGGGAGGAGGCCCCGAGGCAGGCCCAGGACTCGCTGGAGGGATTATATCTCTCGGCTGGCCTGGGAACGCCTCGGTGTCCCCCCCGAGGAGCTGGTGGGGTTAGCTGGGGAGAGGGAGGCCTGGGTGCCTCTGCTGAAGCTGCTACCCCCGCGACCCGAACCCCGGACAAGCGGAAGATGATGGATGGATGGATGGATAGTTACATAGATCAGCACTTGGGTGTTGAACGAGGTGGCAGGTAATTTTCTTATGGTGGCAAATGCCACCCCAATAAATCCGCCTATTTATGGGCGCACGCGACACGGCATACACAATGGAGCCAGGCGAGGACAGAAAAAACCGAGGTGGAAATTAATATTAATTGCAGTAATAGAATGTGCTGTTTTACAAATCATTATAATAAGTATAAGTCAATATCTAAGTTTACATTGAGTCTGTTTCATAAATTATAAAGCAAGTCTCAAGTCATAAAAACTGAGATTCAAGTCTTACTCCAGTCAAGTCATGTGACTCGTTTTACTGACCTCTGCTAAATATACACTGTTTTAGACATATGATCACTTAGGCTAGGCTAACGTATCCTATGTGGCCACGCTACAAATTGGTGCTAGCTAGTCCAGAAAGGTCACACTGTAGACCAGGGGTAGGCAGCCCTCATACTGCAGTACTGGTACCTAGCAGGCTTTCCATGCTGTCTGGTCTCTGATGAATCACACCTGAACTCAGGCAGATAGTCATTCCTCAGGTAGGGTAGAGAAGCTGCTGGGTTCCGGCACTGCAGGATCAGGGCTTTCTACCCCTGCTGTAGTCAGTGAGTTGTTGTTCTTCATTATAGTTGCATCTGTATTACAGACACCAAGCAGCAGCAGGCAGAGTGATTTCCAGTACTGGGTTAACCTGACCTGAGGTTCCACTAGGTGTGCTAATCCTGGGCCCCGCCCCTCCTCAGAGACGTGATGTATGCGTGTGCAGAATCACGGACACAGCTGAATCCTAAAGTAACTGGAATTCAAACAGCAATTAGTGCGTCACCCAGTCCTCCTTGTCCTTACATCACAAAAAATCTTACATAACTATGTTATGTAACTATGACACAACCATGTCGAGGTTCCCTCTTTTCCTACACAGTCTTGCACTCCATGTGTGCAACAGAATCCCTGACGCAGCGATCAGCCCTGTGAGCTTCTCATGTCTCATGCTGCACGTGCTACACGCACAGCATACAGACAAAGGCGAGCGGCCAGGCATCGACGGACCCCCTCCCCCAGGCAAAGAGATCCATCCTCACATGCATCACGGCGATGATCTGTTGCCATTAGTTAATACGCGACGAAATGTGCTAAATGGCAATTCAATCTGCATGCAGAAATTCCATAGTAACACAAAATGTGTAATGCGGTTACATCTGTACCACAGGCATGACGGAAATACAGATGGTGATAAAGAGCTGAGAAGCACAAAAACTGAAATGCGACTGCATCATGATTATCGCGGAAATGGCATAGAGCCCTCAGGCTGCTTGATATCACATGAGACATTACCAAAAATACCAATGTAGAGCTACTATACAGTTTTAAATACGGAGTAATTTTGATCAATGCAACATGCACTTAACCAATCAAATTGATCTACTCAATTCAACTGCTGAATACGGATGATATTGGACAGATAGATAGATAGATAGATACTTTATTGGGAACTTTCAGGTTTATAGTAGCTGAATACACACGTTTAAACAGTAAAAAAAATAGACATTTTACATAGTAACAATAAATAATAGACAACAGTAAACATTAACAGTGCAAAGAACGTCAGGGAAAGTATTGCACGGAATTCCGTAGTATCTGCTCAGAGCTAAATAGTGTTGTACAGTGGGTTGTACCATGAATGTGCCTAAAGTGGTTCTGGTTCTGTGGGTCTGCTCCCGCCACAGGGTGCCTCGCCGAGGTAGGAATGCCCTAATGTAGCACACCGGTGCCTTTGAGCAGTGCTGCTGTTTGCATCTGCTACTGAAGGGCTTCTCTCTTTGGCCAAGATGACCTGCAGTGGCTGGGATTCACCATACAGCCAGCAGTTTCCAGAGTATCCTCTGTTCCGTCAAATTAAAATGATAAGTAGCTCTTAACTGTGGTTTTTTTAAATGAACCGGTGAAGGAATCACCCAGGCGGGACATATAACACCGATTCGATAAGAACATCTGGGTCACCAAATGAATCGATACATCGACGCAGAGTAACGATGAAATGCGATAGGACTACAGGATGGACGTACAAAGGTACAGAGATCACGAAGGTTACAGGGCAAGTGTGTTGCTATTTACAGAGAGAAGATGGAAGGTATGATCTGCAGTATTTAATATCCCTATAAACAATCATAATGATTAACAAAGGAAAACTGATTTTATAACTACAACGAAGGAGAATTTGAAAGTATTCTGTGCTGTAGACGTGGCTCTGAGTGATTTTCTGCTGTACCTGTGACTGGGAGGTTGCTGGCTTAATACAAAGGGTTGGCAGGTTGGGTTCACTGTTCACTGTTCACTGTTGGGTTCACTGTTCACTGTTGGGCCCCTGATCACAATCCTTAACTCCAACTGCTGCTTCTCACAAAAACGTGTTACTTTGGACAAAGTCGGCTGCTAAATTGATGTAAAAATTTAGATTAGAACCTGCATTTAGGGATCTTAGGGAACTGATCACAAGTAGACAGACTGCAGCACTGGATCTGCTGTTATTATTATCAAATAGTGAACGAAAATGCTGCCTGAATGCGGATTAAAGCTTTAAAGGTGATCACACTGAAAGGTTTGTCCTTTGTGTCATTTTAAATATCCAAGATGTGTACCAGAACCTGGTTCCTGCTGTTTATGTCTGTGTGATGTGAGGCACATACGCCATGCGGATGAATTTACACCGCATCTCTGTACCTCACACTCTGGTTTGGGATGAGCAGGATCAAAGAGTAAGAGCACGGTAGCCAACGTGTGCCCAGAACTTGTGGAAACTCCTCAGGACTGTTGGAGAAGCATCTCAGGTGGCTACATCTGGAAGCTGGTTGAAAGAACGCCAAGAGTCTGCAAAGCTGTCATCAAAGCAAAAGGGAGCTGTTTTGAAGAGGCAAAATTTTAAGAAAATCTCTGCGTCACTGTGACATTTAATATGCATGACTTCATTGCCTCAAGGCCTTTTACTATAAGGTGAATAACAGCTATAAAAGGGAGAAATGCCTTAAAAGCAGGTGTGTCCATACGTCCGACTGGTACCGTATTAATGCCCCACTTTGCACCAGGGCACCTGGAGCTGTGCAGGCACATGTGTGACTGTAGCTATGGCTAACCTAACCTAACCTAACCTAACCTAACCTAACCATGTCACAAAAGCAGCCCTGAGCACCCCAGCCGCCGTCTCCTGTACATGCAGGACACTTTACAGGAATCTGGGTCCTCTGGGCCACCAGAAAGATGCGTAGCATTAACTTCTCCCGGAGCCTGATGATTAAACACTGGAGGAGACCTGCAAGTCCCGGCTTGGGAGGCTCTGCACAAACACCCAAACTTCAGCTGCCATCCCAGAAAAGCCTCATACCTCATCTAACCTGATCTCTGTCTTAACTGAACTGCAAGAAGCAGCTTTAGCTGAATACTGAAGCGCCCCCCCCCCCCCCGACGAGCTGTCGTCGGCTGCCTCTGGCAGAATCCCAGCAGCTCCTCTTCTCATTCAGCTATGTCTGATGGCCAAGGTCGAAGCGCTGCTTCAGCGTGACGCTGATGCCGCCCTCCACACATCCTCTGCCACACCTCAGCCCTCGCTCCCGAGTCCGGCGGCCTGCACTTTCTGCTAATGTGCTCGGCCTCCCTTTGTCAGCTGCTCCAGCTGCCTGGCACATCTTGGACCCCGGCCAGGGTTGGGGGCAGCTGTCCAAGATGCAGCACTGCTTCACTTCGTCCCAGTCGGGTCTTAGAATACTGTGGTCACATGACTCCTGGACCTCACAGTCGCTACAGCAGCTGTATCCAGGACACAGATTTTAACATGACACCCTAAAAAGCCACATAAGTAGCTCACTTTATAAATAAACCGGATTAGAGAGTATGGTTTATTATAGCAGAATGAGCCAGCGGGATGCACAGGCCGAGTTTGGGTAACATCTGGTGTTTCCATGGCAACCGATCAGGCGTTAACCTAATTAACAGGACCCAGGTGACCTTGGTTGGACTAATGGCCTGGTTAGGGGTTCTTTTTTAGGGTCGGTGGGGAGAAGGAATGCTGGAGAAGTCGAATGCTCCTGCCATAGCAAGCGAGCGCAGGGAAAGCCAATGGGTATATGGGCTTGGAAAGACCCCGGGAGAGGAGGGAGACGGAGTCACTAAGGGGCCCAGAAGATCGAAGGAGGGGATCTTCCTCCGAGAAAAACAACACTACGGTTTGTAGATGGGAAACACGTGGCTGGCATGTTACCTGCTCACCATCCAGTCAAACAGAGAATAATCAGACATGATGCTGATAGACATTAGTCATAACGGTGACATGACAGACGATAGTCACAATGCTGATGGGATAGATGAAAGTCATAACGGTGACATGACAGACGATAGTCACGATGCTGATGGGATAGATGACGGTCATAATGCTGACATGACAGGCGATAGTCACAATGCTGATGGGATAGACGATAGTCACCATGCTGACATGATAGACGATAGTCACCATGCTGATGGGATAGATGATAGTCATAACGGTGACATGACAGACGACAGTCACGATGCTGATGGGATAGATGCTAGTCATAATGGTGACATGACAGACAACAGTCACGATGCTGATGGGATAGATAACGGTCCTAACGCTGACATGACAGGCAATAGTCACGATGCTGATGGGATAGACGATAGTCATGATACTGATGGGATAGATGCTAGTCATAACGGTGACATGACAGACGACAGTCACGATGCTGATGGGATAGATGACGGTCATAACGCTGACATGACAGGCAATAGTCACGATGCTGATGGGATAGATGACGGTCATAATGCTCACATGACAGACGACAGTCACGACAGTGATTTGATAAACGATTGTCACATAAGGGCAGCACACCAGCAAGGCTGCCTGCGTCGTACCTTATGAGTAAGCAATCCGCTAGAGCTGGCTGCATGTCTGTTTACTTCAGGGACTGTCAGAATGTCAAAAGTTTTAGTCGACGTGCCTTGAATTTGGCATTTTAAAGGCAGCGCACTGATCAGAGCAAGTTCACGTGTTATGTAAAGGGCCAAAAATCAGGAAATGGAGCCGCTCTTCCTTTTCGGGGAGTCTCTCGTCTTGGTGACCCCAGTGTGACCCCCGCTGATGCGGCGGGCGGGCCGCCCACTGGCTCGTCCTAGCGATCTGTCACATACTGATGAGGTGCTGAGAACCTTGTAAACTAAACTCTAAAAATAACACCGGCGATTCTGCCTATTGGCCGTTGGATTCCTTCAGGCTATTAAATGTGCTTGTTCAAGCTATTCTACGCCTCCAATATCACTTACCGCGCAGAACGCATTTTTCTCCTACTCTTTTCTCATCCATACTTTCCCTCCTCAGTACGTGTGACTGTATATGTATGTATGCTTTCAGGTTAGATATACATCATTTCATTTTAGGCTGAGCTGAACACTCAATACATTACTCCATTTAATTCGGCAGATGCTTTTATTTAAAATGACATGCATTTTTGAGAAGGCAGGGTCAGACAGCAATTGCAGGTTAAGGGCCTTGCTCAAGGGCCCATGGTGAAATCACTCTGCTGACCCTGGGATCTGAACCAGTGACCTTCTGATCACAACCCGCCGAGCCACATACCACCTCCTATACGTAGACATCTATATATAACTGAAATTGTTCTATAGCTAAAAATACCTGTCTTCATTTCTACTTAATTAGAGTCATGTAAAAAATCAGGTGAAATGGCTGAATTTCCTCAGCAGAATGACGGCAGGTTCCTGTTCTCTAGCGTTTCAGGGCTGACCCACACCTTCTGGTTCCTTCCATGTCCTCCTGCCTTGGCCTTGAGCCCCTTGCTGGTCCATGTCCCGCGGCAGATTCTTCCTGGTGAGCGGCCCCGCCAACGCCACCTGACTCCTATGCGTCACCCGCCACCGCGAAGCCTTTTCCCGCCCAACTGACTACGCCGCTTCACTCCGGGGTCAACAGCATCGCGTGGGATCTCGCGTGGGATCTCGCGTGCTACGCGCGGGGTCAAAATCACCCAGTGGTCCTGCCCACACTGTTAGGTCTCCCACGTCTTCAGCCCTTCTGTACCATACAGAACAAGTGGAATGAAACTTCTCTCCCTGCTTCACAGCCACAGCACTAGGGGGGCACCTATTTTTATGCTGGGATGTCGTCACGTGACCTGTGATGGCGACGGTCATTGGGTTTTGGCAGCTTAAGAAGAAGAAAGAAAAAAAAACGAAAACCTTGAGATATGACCTAGTTTTACGAGTCAGAGAATACCAAGGGAGAAATGTAAGATATTCGTGACAGCTTGCAGGTTTATTAAAATAATCCTCCTTTTACTGTGGCTCGATAGCTACTGTAACTAGCCCGAAAGAAGCCAGCTGATAAAAAACACCTTACAGAAACTGTGAACGCCTACGGATGAGTTTCAAGTAGCGGGGCCCCCTCTGCACTGGGGGGGCAGTGTATTTAACAGCCCAGCGAGGAGCTCATGTCATGTTCCTCCTCTGATGTCGGTGAATGTGCCACGGCTGCTGGCAGAAGCCTGACGGCTGTGGTTCGCGCTCCTCTCTTACGGCATCGTCCAGCCACAGACCGCTAACCACCCTGACAGAAACACGACACTGAGCAGATGCTCTATAGTCTGCTATGTTCATCCGACGGGGATGCCAGATAAGGATTACCTCAATAATCGATTTAGGGAATCCCAAGGAGCTAGAAATTCTTGGCCCTCTGACAAAATGTCACCTTGGGCCCCTGTAAAGCGCTGCCCCCCCCCCGAATCCACCAGGGTATCCTCACCCCTGATACCAAGGCTACAGCTCAGGCAGTTTTAGCAATTCTGTGAATAAATTTTCCATTTTAGGATCTTACACCTATCTGATGATTGTCAGGTTAAATTATGTTTCTGGTGCCGTTCTCCTGTAACTGTGAAATATTTACATAAAATCTGTATATGTTTTCATCAGCATAATGATTAAGATATATAAATACCTTTGACCTACAGATGTAGATGTAACCACATAATGTGCAGTAAAACATTGCAGACGCTCGCCGGCGTAGCTGGTCGAGCACCTCAACATCTGACAGGCTGGAGTGAGTGTCTGAGCCAAGGAATTCATTATCTCTCCCCCATGGCACCGTGCTCTATCTTATCACACATGTGACAAAGTGAGTCGTGGTGTTTGGTCCAGCCTGTATGTGGGGAGGTGACATGACACCTCATTATGTTCCCCTGCCCAGGACAGATTACCAATCACTCTCCACAGATCCTTTAGCAAAACAGGATGTGCCTTTTCGTCCCTAAACACGAGGCCTCATTGTGTAGAGACAACAAAATCCTGCTTTTCACCACATCATCAATGAACGAAACATTTCAATGGTCGATACAGAGGATGCCAAGGTACCAGGACACCCCTAAATATCTGAGAATGGAAGGCCATAAAGACAGTTTCCACAGAGGATTTGCTGAAATAAATACAACAGTATGTGCAAGCACAGACTGTGAAGGACCTTCATGTTGTCAGGAAGCCAATGGTTAAAAAGTGTTTGGATGTAATTAAACGGGCAGATTGAGTGCCGGGAAGAGGCCGGAAAAGTGCAAAGCAAAAGCAACGGTTATTACGGTGGCGGTGTTTGTTTGCCTGGCAAAGCCCCTGTCACAACGTACAGATCAACACCTCCGCATCGTCCGTTTTTACGGCGCTCATGGGTCAACAAGCCGGCGCTCTCTCTAAAAACGATGCATTCTGGCAGAATTATTTATAGCCCGTGAATTATTAAGGGACACGCCCGGACCCGCAGTGTTTATAAAAAGGGATGCTAGCGCGCTGCATCTCGTGCAAGAGCTAAAGGCACGTGACATGTGCACCATAACCTAAGCGAATGTAAATACAAATACAAACATTGTTCACGTTATGAGTTATAGCTCTGCGTTTTATTAGACTATCTTTATTCATTTCATTCATTCATATCTTTATTTATTTCATTTTAAAATCCAAGGCAGCAGCATATAAGAAATAAACAATTCATTGTGCATGACATTCATGTAGGCTTATTATCATTAGCTAATCAGAAAAAAAGTGAACTTTACCTCGGGATAAATCTACCGCAGATAATGTCCATAACACATTCTGAACTACGTATAATTCACATGAAATTAAATCATTTTCGAAACGTACTATTTACCTACTATGTCCGCCTTTCGCTTAAATCTAAATATGCATGTTGTGTTAGCATATAGCTTTAAATGAAACTTGCCTGTAATGTTAGAATTTACATTTATCTTAAAATGTACTTCCTTTGCTTCCTTTCGGCTTCAACCAACAGCGTCTGGCCACAGACCTCACATCTCAGCCCATCTCCATCATTATATACCGGCACGGTTCACTGATTTCATGAAAGTGTGGAGGGGATTTTAACATAAATAATTAAGGTAACATCACCAAAGAAAAGTGATCTGTGCAAATTACAAAACCTCATCTTTACTGTTGTTCCGGCACAGCGTACATTTAAGGTTTTTTATGCATCAAATAATCCATCAGTAACGCGAAGCGATATAACATACACAACGTGGGATTTTACTTGCAATATCACCCCGGCACAGTAGGAGGCGATAATGGTTACAGTGCCAGCTCTTGCCTGGCTCCTCGGCCCGGTGTTACAGGAGAGATGGCAGCACAGATGAGACTCTTCTCACTTAACCTGCAGGGCATCTGCCTCGTTTGCACTCTATAGCCAGCTCCTCGTCGTGGTCTCACGCCTTGGTCCTGAGCCGTCCCTACACTACTGCGCACCTCCTACCCAGCTCCACCTGGCTACTCCCTCGGATAAATCTTTGCCGCCCACCTTACCCTCTGCTTAGGCTGTTTATTCCACACCTCACTTCCACTGGCTTACTGCTACCTTCATCACTCTTGCTCCTGTCGTGCCTTCAGTTCCTGGGCACTGGAACAAAGAGCACATCATACCTGCACGGCAGCTGCGGCCGCTGCCTTGTGCTCTGACTGCCCACCAAGCAAAGGTCTGCTGTCTATGTTAACATTTTACAGTTTAGTACGTATACAATTTAGTTCAGATATATTAACGGCCAAGTCTGTAATCTGCTTGTTATAGCAAAGACACACTAGTTTTCCACTACATTTCGATCATGTACTGAGAAGAGATGTTATGTATTTCCCTGAGAGCTGCATTATCTACAAATAACACCGTTTTCTATTTCTGCGTGACAAGCAAGATGTGGCATGCTTTGTAATATTTCGAGGTGCCAGGTTTTTTTTAACTGCTAAATAAGGTCCTTTACGTTTCAGTTCAGGAGACTGTAGACGTGTGGAAGCAGACTTGCTGCAAAACCTTAATGTGGGCAGAGTGAACGCATACAGTGATTACTCTAAACAAGATAAGGGCCGCCTCACAAAGCAATAATACAAACCCCAATTAAGAAGCGCCAAGAATAATTCAACTTCATTTCAGGATATGTACTTTAAAAAACGAGGCTCTCCATTCAAATATACAGGTCGCGTGATTGAGTAATTCCTATGCAATATTATATATTTTGTTATATAAATAAATTGTACCTCCCTACTGCAGCATCACCGCCACCCACGCCATCTCTCCGCCTGCTTGTAATGACTCTCGGAAGACCGAAGAGTGGGCAGTCCCAGAGTCTCAAAGTCCCACAACTTGGCCAACAGCATCAGTGACTCACTCGTGCCCTTGAAATCGTGTGTTATATATTGTAAAAATAAAATAAAATCGACCCTATTGACACGAGTAACAAAACAGATACTGCAGTTTACGATTACTTTATTAATGAAATTTAATCAAGGTACTTATAGTAATTTGGCAGCAATTTTTGCCAATATTACAACCTTGACAACTGCAGAAATATAACAGAACAGAAACTGATTATTTAGCTTATTTGATTATTTATTGCTGGTAGTTTTATTTTGTTTTTTTATGTTGGTTTGTTTTACGTAAAGCATTTTGGTTACAGTACTTCTGCTGTTGTTTTAAATGTGCTATATAAAGAAATTGACATTGACATTAATGATTATGGGCATCACAGGATTATCGTCCTCTGATGCCAACAGTAGCATTATAATAATAATAATAATAATAATAATAATTATTATTATTATTATTATTATTATCGTTGTTGCTATTATAATAATGATAATAATAATTATTATTAGTTATAAATAATAATACAAGATAATGTATATATCTGTGGTAAGTTGCCTATTTCATATTTCTGCATATATGAAGTACTTGCAGGCTCAGACTTCCGTGCTCCGTCTCTATTAGGCGTTACGGCGCAGTCCAACCTCCTGCACTCATCCTTGCTCGTTGCGCCATCAGCGGATGTATTGCAATGGATTGCGTCTCCCTCCGTTGTACGCGCACTGTAGGCTACTATAGCCGCTCAGAAGCGCAGTCCGCACTTTGGCGGTCCTGTCAGCTAAATGATATTCAAATAAATGATGACACTGCTGCTGCCATTATGTCATAGTGAAGTTCATGGGGAGCAAACAAGTGACACCTAGGATTCGCTGTTACCTTGCCAATAAAATATTACACATTGTATATTCTATATATGCTATATATGTCCTTACCTTGTTGTTTAATATGTAATCATATCATACGCTGTTTTAACACATAGTTTCGTAAACAGAACAATACAAAAATAAAACATAATTATATGTATAATAAAAAATAATTAAATTTATGTATTATATATACATAATTTATGTATATATATTTCTGTATATCACAATATCACAGACACACACATACACACACACACACACACACACACACACACACACATATATATATATATATATATATATATATAAATATAACGAAAATGTATAAATGTCAATAATTTAACAAGTACCCAGCACTATTCCGCCTCGATGACAATACACGACGCACATTCAATCACTCACGCGCTACATTAGCAATTAGATGAATCGTCATCCATCTGTTTTTATAGGACCCACACTGCACTGCGAGAATACAACCTACAGTCGTCACAAAAACAAGCACCCCGGCCGTACTTTTTGACTGCGACCCCAAAACATACGTCGGATTCAAAGACAGCTCTTGAAATACCTACTGATGTCTGCCGATGGAGGTCTAGACGCTTTCAAATGCGCTTGCAGTGGCCGGCGGTGGATAGACTTGGCGCTGCGCTGATAAAATCCCCCCGTGAGCCACGCTTGATTGCGGTATCATAAGAATGAACGGCCTCCGCATTGCCGTGCCGCTGTCATCACTTACACGGGAAGACTCGAGGACCGTCCCCTGAAGGCGCGTCGTGAGCAGCTAGCCACGCCCATTTAGCACTCTAGGGCACGCCCATTCCTACGTCAACTGGCTTGTGATTGGTCAGCTCTCCAATCCTTACCCCCCCCCCTCCGTGTCACGCCTATGTCCGCCTTCATCACCGCCCAGTGATCAGGCTGTGATCCACACCTTCCTATTGATTCCTCCGCACGAAATTCCCAGTCCGTTATGTCGTGCACAGTAATATTTATATTTTATATATCTTCTTCTAGCTACCGCTTACTGAAACACTAGGGCTGTTGGGGATAAAACATCTATTATCTGGTACATACCAGCTTTCTTGTTTTTCTTATCGAACTAGCCCTGAAATGGAAAGCCGTAATACTGATAAGCAGTTGCTGACTCCCCCCGTGAGTATTGGCAGGGCTGCAGTATTAATGAAATGCTCATCTTGATTAAGCAAAACAGGAATGGAGCATTTCAGTGGCTTCTCTTGGGCCAGTTCATGCCTGGCCTCCCACCAAAGTCTTCCGCGCTAAGGCAGAAGCCCCGATTATCCAGGCTACCGGGACAGTCTCTGACCCCTACAGCTGTCCCTCACTGGAGGACATTTATAATGACAGACACTAATGCAAGACTGGGGAGGCTGATTCTGCAGTAATATACCAAGTGTCACACTTGCATTTTCAAAATATCTACGCTGAAGCTGCTTAAAGCAGCTTACATGGGACGAACACAAAGGAAGATGGAAGGTTGGATATGTGCAAATGTTCGGGAATGTATCATGATATGAAATTTGGGAAGATATCTATTAAATGTGTCCAAAAACAGAAAATGTGATACGGATGTATTCCCAGGGTGCAATTCTTCCTGCTGTCCACCTACCTGACAGTTAGGAAGACGCCGAGGATTACAAACCAGAGAGGCTGTGACCTCATCCAGAAATATATTGCAGAGCATACACTCTCAGAAAAGAAGGTAAAAATTTGTACCTTTGCTTGTCACTGGAGCTGTACCCTTGTAATGGTACCTTTTAATATACAGAAATGGACTCTGAGGAACATCCCAAAGGTACAAACAGCATTAATGTACCATCAATGGTACAGAAATGTTCCTTAGAATCTTTTACTGTACCTTAAATTGTAAAATTACCTACAGCTAGGGTACAATTGGCAGACCCTTGGAGGTACAGCCCCAGTGACAAGCGGAGGTACAGATTTTTACCATTTTTGTGTATAGCAGCCCTGCATATGACAAGCAGGTATAGAAAATGGATGGATATGTGGATGGATGGATCGGTAAGTATATGGATGGATGAAGGATGGGTGGGTATATGGATGGATGGATGAATGGGTGGGTATATGGATGGATGGGTGGAGGGATAGATGGGTGGGTATATGGATGGATGGGTGGGTATATGGATGGATGGGTATATGGATGGATGGATGGGTGGGTATATGGATGGATGGATGGGTGGGTATATGGATGGATGGATGGGTGGGTGGGTATATGGATGGGTATATGGATGGATGGATGAATGGGTGGGTATATGGATGGATGGGTGGAGGGATAGATGGGTGGGTATATGGATGGATGGATGAATGGGTGGGTATATGGATGGATGGGTGGAGGGATAGATGGGTGGGTATATGGATGGATGGGTGGGTATATGGATGGATGGATGGGTGGGTATATGGAACGATGAATGGGTGGGTGGGTATATGGATGGTATATGGATGGATGGATGAATGGGTGGGTATATGGATGGATGGGTGGATGGATAGAAATAATTTTTTCCTTAATAAATATTTTATTTTCTCTATAAAACATAGTGATTATATAATTTAGGTAATTTTCTTTGGCAATATATTTATTTGTTTAGTTTTTGTCCAAAGTGATGTACTAGTGATACAAATAACTGGGAATTAACTCAAAAATAATAGCCGAGCAACTGCGGCTGTCAGTGGGGATATTAGTGGCAAGGAGGTGCAAAAAGTGAAGACGACGTATTCGGGGAAAAATATCCATTCAGCTGTTATGGACGGTGAATGGATGGATTATCGTTTGTTTAAGTGCCAGCTAAACAGCTACAAGTAGGAGGCTGCTTTTAAACGCTCAGTATCTGAATGATTCATTAAAGCCAATTATCTGCACAAGTATCATTCTTCAGAAGGTTATGCAAACACTTCAAACAGAATCGCCTGAACCCAGAGCATGTGGCACATGCAGAATTACATTATCTGGACTTTTCCGGAAGTTATTTTATAATTTAAAAACAAAACAAAAAAGCAGGACATTTTACTTATATTTTTAGCCTCTACTTACGACGTGAATTTCTGAATTCACGTCGTGAATTCCCAGCATATGGTATTAGTGTGTCATGCCAACAATTACTCTAATTAAAAATGATTTAATCAACTAACAGTGTGTGCAATGCCACCTCGTATTTACAAGACTATTAAATTAAAGACAAAGGAACACGCAACACTTTCTTTCATTCATCTTAGAAGAAGCTACCTAATTCACACCCACAATTAAATCACTCTGTCGCACTTGTATGGAAAGCCATGTTTCATAATGGCCAGTTACCGATGCTGGTGGTTTGTGAGTACGGTGGGAGGACGTGAGGTAGGGTTAGCGTTCTGCAGAATTAGATATGTGACATCAGAGCCAGAAATCACAGCATGAGTGAGCCGGCAGAAAGTCGGGGGGGGGGGGGGCACTTCCATAAGCATTTACTGGGGGTCAAAAACACACTACAGACTCAACTACATATTTTTATCAGCTCTTGAATGACCCATGGCATTAGACCAAATGAACAAAGAGAAAGAAAGAAATATAATTCTATACTATAATTTTATAATAACTCGATTATGTGATGTGAGGCTGCAAACACATCAACCGGCAGCAGTCAAACCATCAAACCATCTGAGGAGGGACATGATCCAGGTCTATAAGATTCTCACAGGCTTGGATGCTGTTCAACCGAATAGTTACTTCAGCATTAGTTCAAATACAAGAACTCGTGGCCATAGGTGGAAATTAGCGGGAGAACATTTCAAACTGGATTTAAGGAAGCACTTCTTTAAACAGCGTGTAGTCAGAGTATGGAATAGACTTCCTGAAACGTAGTGCAAGCTGAATCCTTGGGTTCCTTTAAATCAGAGCTAGATAAGATTTTAACAACTCTGAGCTATTAGTTAAGTTCTCCCCAAGCGAGCTCGATGGGCCGAATGGCCTCCTCTCGTTTGTATAGTTCTTATGTTCTTATGTAGTCCAGGTTTTATGTGTCTAGTCCAGTTCATGTGTCCAGTCAGGTGTCAGTGCATGGCAGTACAACTGCTTTCTTTCCCTCGAATGTGTAACGACGGAAGGATCTCTAAAATGAAAACGTTTATAGCGTCCTGCTGTCTAGAGGTACAAACAGAAGAAGGCAAATTAAAACAATAACAGGCATAAAACACAGTAAATGTGAGGCTGCCTTGTAATTAGCGATAAACATCGAAAGATCTCTCGTGTGAAACTGTGGCCCTGTTTACACCTGACTTTAATATGCATCTTGGGCGATCGCAAGTGGGCCGCTAACACCAAGTGTCAACCACAAAGATGTATCGTGACCTGATCACTCAAACCACTAGCTGAGGTGGTTTAAGACACATTCCACCACGTCTTTTGTAGTGTAAACAATAATGCATCCTGATGCATCCCCAACATGGACGTGACAATAAATGTGTGTGGGACCATTTGAGCTTCTAGCAGAAGAGGACTATAAATGTGTCCAGTTTGAAGATATTTAATTTGGTTAAATTAAACATAATGCTTCGTCCTTCGTTTTCTGCAGCTCAGTTTACTGAATACTGCACAGAAACATTGTATTGTCAGAAATGAATGTTTCTATGTATGTGTTCATCTGGCTTGCTTTGTGGTGACCTGCACCTGGAGTCGCTGAGTCTGAAGAGTGTTGTGCTCTTGTGCGACCGGTTAGCTTTGCTTCTCATCATGACGCAAATCTTAGTTTTCATCTGCAGGTTCAGATGACGATTCAACCTGTTGTCGTCTGGTCTTCATTGCTGATCTGTAACTAACGTTCCTGCACGTCCTGGAGCCTCCGCTTGGCTCATAAAATCACGCACAGATGGTCGCAAAGCTGTGCCGATTCGCTGTCAGTCATTTTAGAAGTTTTCTTTCTTGACTTTGATTGGCCCTATAGCCTAATTTACCTACAACCCTGCATTTATCAACCTAAGTGTTTTTGCTTGGAAAGAAGAGTCAAGGACCTGCTTACATTTGTGAAGCAGTGTTCTGTAATGTGGAGCAGATTACTTTCACTCTAATGCTTGATGTCAGACAAATCAATCCAACTATGAGGGCACTTGGAATCCTAGAATCCAGTAAATAAGGGAAATGGAGAATGTGCATCAGGAAATGTCCAGATCAGCTCCCCTCTGATGACCTTCCTGAGCTCTCCATGTTCCTGGGAGTGTTAGAGGTGGGAACAAGCAGAGCTTTGGTGAGCCATGCGTGTCTGTTTGGCCTCACGTATGGCCACTCTCCCTCTCTCTCCCTCTCTCTCTATTTCTTGCTTTCTCACTCTCTTTCTCTCTCTATCTCTCTCGGCCACGTGGCTCGATGCATTGAGCCTGCTGCTGCCTGTGATCCCCTCTGTCTTATATCTGTTTGACCTGTTGCCCTCAGGGAGGCGCTATAGGTGCAACACAGCAAGGACAAACAGACTCGAGCAGTTTTTTCCAAAAAGCCATAACCACTCTAAACTTGCACTGACTGGACAGTAGACTACAGAGTCTAACCCAACCCCTGGACTTCCTTCTACCAACTGTGCAATATCCAATATCTAAATGGTACTGATAGTAACTGTGCAATATCATCGCTCTGTGTCCAACATCCACTGCTCACTGCACATGATCATCACTGTGTAATATTTAAATAATGTGCAAGAACCCACACTGCATATCACACTGTATATTTATATATTTTAAAAAACCCTATTTAGTTATTTATTCTTCCATATGTATATAATGCTGCAGATCTTTTTGCACTATTTGTTTATTGTTTGTTGTTGTTCTACATACATGTTTGCACTGGAGGAGCTGCTTTTAATCTCAATGTACATGTGTATAGTGACAATAAAAGGCATTCTATTCTATTCTTTCTATCTCTTGCTTTCTCTCTCCCTCTCTCGCTCTCTCGCTCTCTCCCTCTCCTTTTACAATGCCACACTGGATGTGGAGGTCGCTTGTGTCTTGCCAGGATACGGTCGGCAGTGATAGCCTTTCACCTGCTCCATACGGATCCCCGTTGCTGGATATGTGGGACACTGAGCAGGTGGTAGCACTTCTGCTGAAGCAGCTCCTGCTCTGTGTCCTGCACTGGCTCCCACACTCTGCCTGTCACTGCCCCCCGCTGATCCCCTGATTTGAATCTGTTCAACATGTACTAATTAATACAACTCTAACTCTCTGATTTTTACAGCCAATTGACACAGTTCACTGCCTCCTCCGCCTGTGAAGAGCCGCCTCTCATTTCCTGTCTGTGATTTTGCTCCTCCTCTGTCTGTGAAGTGAGATCCTCTTCTCACTTGTATATAATTTGGCTCCTCCTCAGTCTGCAAAACAAGAGCCTCCTCTCACTTCCTGTCTGTGGTTTTGCTCCTCCTCTGCCTGTGAAGTAAGACCCTCCTCACGCTTCATGCCTGTGATTCGGCTCCTCCTCTGTCTGTGAAGTAAGACCCTCCTCACGCTTCATGTCTATGATTCGGCTCCTCCTCTGTCTGTGAAGTAAGACCCTCCTCACGCTTCATGCCTGTGATTCGGCTCCTCCTCTGTCTGTGAAGTAAGACCCTCCTCACGCTTCATGCCTGTGATTCGGCTCCTCCTCTGTCTGTGAAGTAAGACCCTCCTCACGCTTCATGCCTGTGATTCGGCTCCTCCTCTGTCTGTGAAGTAAGACCCTCCTCACGCTTCATGTCTGTGATTCGGCTCCTCCTCTGTCTGTGAAGTAAGACCCTCCTCACGCTTCCTGTCTGTGATTCGGCTCCTCCTCTGTCTGTGAATAAAGATACTCCCCTCACTTCCTGTCTGTGATTTTGCTCCTCCTCTGTCTGTGAAGTAAGACCCTCCTCTCACTTGCTGTCTGTGAATTTGCTCCTCCTCTGTCTGTGATGTTAGACCCTCCTCTCACTTCCTGTCTGTGATTTTGCTCCTCCTCTGTCTGTGATGTAAGACCCTCCTCTCACTTGCTGTCTGTGATTTTGCTCCTCCTCTGTCTGTGATGTAAGACCCTCCTCTCACTTCCTGTCTGTGATTTTGCTCCTCCTCTGTCTGATTATGATTCTGTTCTTCTGCCTGTTACGTAAATATCCCTCTGGGTTTTTACCTTCAAGACATTTTGGCCTTTAAACAACAACCAGAAAATTGTGTTTTCACAACATGAATCATTTCTGGTTCTTTACCAAAAATTTTTAGCTTAATTGCTAAGGGTGGAAATTTATTGCTTCTGTCTTGTGTGGCAAAATAATTCTCTTTCTATTAATTAGACAAGAGAATATAATACGAAACAGCAGGTAATATGTATGTAGGTTGGAGGCTCAGTGGTGAGCACTGTTTCCCGACACCTCCGGGGATAAGGGTTCGAATCGTGAGAGGAGTTAAATCATCCTCCTGGGTTGTGTGGGTTCTCTCCTGCAGTCTCAAGACACAAAATTACAGAATAATGGCATAGTGTGATAATCAGCCATTTGTGCCCAGTAAACACCCCCGTTTACCTACATGACGAAGTGGTACTTTCCCCTGTAACGGAGAGACACTGAGCTGCAGCTTGTCTGAAGCACACAGCGAGGGGATTCGACTGGCAGGATCAGAGCTCCTCTGATCTCGGAGGCAGCCGCAGACACAGGTTAGCCCCAGTATGCTATCGCTGTCGTCCTTGGAGCCTCCTTTGCTGTTATCTCTATCAGGCCCGGTATCCATTTTTATACTTCTGAGTGATTTGGAGCATTAGCGATGTCTCCACACGCACTTGCAGATTCTTACAGAACAGTGCCACCTTGTGGCCACATGCCTGCACTTCTCTGGCGCTGCCATCTGCCTGGGTCGGTGTGTTCCGTTGCTGTTTTCCTGTCTGTGTCACCTGCAGCCCATATGCTCTGTGACTTTTCGTACCCTGCCAACGTGGGGTCTCCTTTTCTGAGCCCATACCCTGGCCCCTCCCCGTATTGTTCCCCCAAGGGACCTGACCTTTCGCTGCTGCATTTTAAATGGACTCCTTCCCCCTGTGCTGGTCCGTGGCCCCGGGCCCCTGCTCCACGTCCTCCAGATGGAGCACCCGTGCTCAGGCGCAAGTACACCAACATGGTGACATCAAAGGTGCTTGCGAAGCTCTGATTCGCTGTCAGCACAGAGCTGACCGGCCAACGGGCTATCAGCTCACCAGATATGAATAGCGTTCTCCACTGTGACAGCGACACCTGCCAGCCCCTGTCCTCACGCTCCTCACCAAGGTGAGATGTTCATATTCTACCTCTTGAAGCCTGTGGTCTTTGTTCCTCTATCTTAAGCAATTAATGTACCTGGTCTGGTTCTGGTCCTAGTCCAGTCTGCTCAGCCGTCAGAGGTGTATGAAAAGGGTCACAAACGTCCCTCTACGTCACTCTCAAATCACCTTGTCAAATGGTTTTTATTTTCAGGCTTAAACAAAAATATCAGTTATTCTGGGCCAAAACATTAATATGGTAGGTATGACCAGTGGCCATTGACTACTATGACTGAAGACGTCTTGCTGGGATGTGATTCACTTTGTTGCCTTTTGAAGTGTAACGAAATCATTAAAAAATGTGCATGATTTTGTTACATGGAATTGTTATGTTTTGACAACTCACATATTGGTTTGATTGTAAATATGCATTTTATATAATGGCCATGTGCACTACATAAAGGCTTTTCCCAGTAAAGCACAGATGCTATTAAGAACAGAATAGAGATTAAATCTGTTACAGAAGAGACCAGGTTCCCATGGCACCGGATGGAGAATGGAGAATGTTTATAATGACATTTAAATTGCACGTTTCACATACAGCTTTCGAGCTGTGGTTTCTGCAGTGTAGTCCTGACTACTGAGTCAAACACATAAACGGAAACAAAAGAGCTTCAAGGGGTTAAAACGAGGGGAAGGGGGGGATGAACGAGAAGGAACACGGGTTAACAGAGAACACTAACGAGGAACACCAGAAAACAACAAGGGAGCACAGACGCAGAGCACTAACAGACCTACAGCGTTCCCGCATATTCACATATACCAGATATCGAACAGTAGATGCGAGACACGAGAGAACAGTCCATTAATGAAACATGATAGGAGTAATCAGGAACAACTCAGGGATGAACGAGATGAAACGACATCTGCTGGCCAAATGGAAACATAACATGAGACAGTTCCTGACACAGCACATTTCCAATCTCATTCCTGTACTGTGCCACAGAATATCCAGCAGAGGGTCACGGCGGGGAGAGTGTATGCTATAGCAGGCAGCACAGGGGACATGGCAGGACGCCTGCTACATAAATACAAATATTCACGTTGGAGACCTCAAAAAGGCGTTTCAAAATTAAAGGCGTACTAAATGCTATTAGCCACTAGGGGGAGTCCTGGGTCTTTATTGTTTAGTGGAACACGATAGTGCTCTAGTTAAACACATATTAAAATAAACATAATAATATATTAGAGCAAACAAAAAAGCTAAATAAGTTTATAGAGATTACCAAATGAATTGTTTTCACATGCAAGGCTGCGCAAACGTAAAATGCAATTTTGTATTGTATTTTTTACACTTCTATGACACATTTTCGTTTTATGCGGAATGCCAGTCTTTGTTACATACACTGGTGTTCGAGTTTGTCTGCACAAAACCTCGCTTCTTTTTACCGTTTGTGCCATACGTCGTTTGATTACGTTCTCATCGTTTCATTCAGTCTCGGTCACATTCAATGCAAAACAAATGCCACCCTTTCCCATTTTATTTCCAGGCTAAACATGCTAAACATGTATTTGGTATTTTACACGATGCTTAAACTCGATTTCAATGGTTTTGTTACAAATACATTCGCATCTGTACATATGAATAGTGTGAATAGTGCAGATACTTTTACTGAAAGGTACAATTTAAGCATGCATTTACCGACAAAGCAGACTTGTAAAAAACAATTTTACGTTGTTATTATAATATTGATTTAGTGTCCTGTGTTTTTATGATTTGTACATGTCATATAAAACTAGATTGCTCGAAATTTGAAACAAAAGTAAATTTATATTTTGAGTCGCTAAAGCAAAATCACCGAATATACTATGGTCACCAGGGGGCAGACTCGTGACATGTTCTCCTCTCCGTAGGGCCAAGCTGATGTTGTGCTGTGGATTGTATGTTACTGTAGCATTGTAACTGTTATGACTTATAATATTAAAACGTATGCAATCTTGGCTAAACGTTAAAGGAGTTAGAAATTGAACGTGCAGTCAGTTTGATCTCCCAAATGTAATACATGAAACGGAGGTCGCGGGCTTTGCGTTTTGCTTCATAACGTCGGTGTATCTTGGCTCATTGTGCTCCTATTCACCCACGAGAAAGACCGATCTGTCCGCAGCAGCGCCCCGTGACGTCTCACTCCAGGTTGACATCAGCCCCCCCCCCCCCCACAGCTGGAATCCTTAAGATTCCCAGCCAGTTCCGAACCATGCCTGTGCTTCTAGTTGTGTCTGTATATTTTAATTTGTAGCTATGATGCCGGACCGGGTATAAATTAATTTCTCCACTTTACCTCATCTGCTGGGGGTCTCTCCTTTCAGCTCCCGCTGATTGGAGATCGGGGGATTCGAGCCAGCAACCGCAGAAGGAATTTAATCTCGCGGTCGGTCTAGGAGCCCCAGGGAATCTCCCCGGAGGTGCTGGCGTCCGTTACTGCGGGAGGGGAAGTGTGCTTGCTTCTTTTTAACCATCTATCAGCACAACCTCAGCAGGTTAATGGGAGTGAAAACGGATGGGTGGATTAATAAACAAAGCAGGGCGCTGAATGAAATTGTTTCCAAATATTCTCTCTTTTCTCTTTTTCTAAGTTCCTAAATTTCCCTTTAGCATGAAATATGACCGAGGAAACCAATCTCAAGCCATACAGTTTTATGCGCGTGCCCCAAGGAATATGTCTGCAGCACAAAATTCCATTAATGCACCAGTTCACAGCAAGGCAAGACCTTCTGGAACCCACGAACAAGTTGTGCAGGTGAGAAGCCCTGACTGACAGCGTTTACACACGGTGAGCGCGGCCCAGCCAGCGTTTTCTGGCTGCCATGCGGGCTATACAAGGCTCTACTGAAATAGCGACGTGTCACATGACCGCTTTATCTATTTTTTTCCACAGTGCCAGCATGCAAGCCATGTCATTACAACACTACTGCTAAAAATTACCAGCGCACCAACTTATGCGTTAATGCATAATGTATGATTTCACGCTGCATAATTTATGAAAGATAAACTGCTCAAGATGAATCATTTTGTGGAGGGAGCTTTTTTGAGCGATGGAACAGTGAGTGGCTTGCAAAAATGATTATTCTCGCGATTTACGGTACCCCTCGATGCCAAAGATTTAATATTTTCACATGAAATTCCATAGCTTTTTCCATACAAACACACCACATTTATGAGGTCATTCTCGTCACACGTGAATTGATGTCGTTTTCATCGATGGATTTCCACTTCATGAGAACTGAGATTATTAATTATTGTTGGAAGAACGTAAGACGATTTATGCCATGCATATTTCACAAATACGTCATTTTACATATACACACCGTATGCTTTATTGCTTACTTATAATATGTTGGCTGGTGGCACCCCTTAAGAATATTTACATTTGCACAAACGGATATTTTAGAGGTAAATGAATTGTTGACGGCACCGGCCTGATTGATTACCCTTGTCTGTGCCCCTGGCTGAGTTTAATATCTTCTGAGCTGCTTCATATCTGCTTGCTGCACCGCGCCGCGCTCCAGGCAATTGTGACAATCTTCTGGCTTCATACATCTGTTTTATTGTTTTGTGAAGAAAATCACACATTGTCCAAGGACTTTGAGACGGAATTCCAGGTCTACAACTGAGGAAGCACCCAAGTGAACAACGAACAATGAATGAAATTTGTACTGAAATGTTCACTTTATTGATTTAAAATGTTTCGGGGTTCTTTCTTTGATACACTTATTTTCATTGATGTTTATTAATAGCATTCGTGAAATGCTTGTATCCATTAAACAGAAGTGAAAAATAAGGCTGAATATTCACTTAATCCGGTGTATTTGCTAAAAAAAATTCCGCATATCACAGATTGTTTTACACTGGCCAGAATTGTGATTCTGCTTGAGATCTTCTCCTATGGCTTGTCCACCAGAGATAAGGGGCTCGCTCCATCCATCTCCTCTCTCCCCTGACATAGACCACTGCCCCTTCTTCAGAAGACTTGGCTCACCGGAGAGGTAACGTCTTCAAGCTGAACTGGGGTCCTCTGGGAATCCTGCAGGGCGGTAATCTGCTGAGGGGAGTGGGATGCATGCTGGCTACCCCCCCTGACAGATACTCTCACCTGCATATGGAAAGCGTTGCTGCTGTGATCCACATTTCTGCCAAAATGTCTCTGAAGTTCTACTTCAGTCAGCAGGAGACGTTTCAGTGTGTTCAGTTTGAGGCCTGTGCGGAATAAGCAGCCCATGCTGTCAGCGTTTTCCTAATCTGTGTGTTTAACCTTCTAAAAGAACATTCATTCATGATGATAATGACATTAGGCCCCGCCCCCTTGCAGCTTGTAGAACTCCATTTCCCATGAGCTCCTTGGGTATCACTGGGTATTGTATGATGCCACAAAGCACTGACTGACAGATCTGTTTTTTAGGAAACTAATAACAAAAAAGCTCATTCTTATTAGTTACTAAGAAGAATGATCTCTGTGCATTTCTGATGCTATAAATATTTTCAACAACAATAAATTTGTTAAGAACTGAATGTTGTACAGGCTCTCTCTGTGCTACATTAATGTCAGCTAAAGATATTTTCCTCTTCTCTCTTGCCATTTTGCAATTTTGCAGTGTGCAATCTTCAGGAAAGTCACAGGTGGGCTTTAAAAAGTCTAAGAGTAAAATAAGTCAGTATTTACACATGCAAGCTATAGCAATGCATGCTGGGTAGGCTGGTAGTCATGTGTCCTAACCATAACCTTACATACTGTCCTCATTACTGATCCGGGTCGCCGGGGTTGCCTAAAGAAGGAGATGTAGCATACGAACATTAACTATTGAAAAAGCAATCTTATATGGTATTTGATGAATGACATTTCTATAGGTACGTCCTTCTATCTGGCAGAAATGTTTGAATCCACCCTACAAAAGCGTGCGATTGGTGCCCTTTAATGTGTGAAGGATGAGTAGGTTACAGCAGCAGCGTCCAGCAGCGTCTGAATGACGCCGTTATGCTTCATGCAATAAACAATGAGAATATTATTACAGCAAGATGTGGTGTCACGTTTTTCTCTTCTCTCTCCCGGAGCTGTAGTATCCGGAAATGAGTTGTGAAGTTCAGGACCTGTTAAAATCTTCATGTTCTTGTAATGTTTCCGTTGCCGTATTTGACGCCTTGTGCTGCACATAATAACCCTAAAAAAGCTGGACTTCAGCTGGATCTCCATCGGACTGCTGTCTCTTTGGTTTCATCACCTGGCTCTCGGTCTGTGGGCCGTGTTGAAGGAAGACCATGGAACCGCTCCGAAACCTTCGAATCCCATCTGGTGGGAATATCTGGGCAAGTTACAGCAAGGGTGATCGTCTCATTTAATGAGGAAAACAGACCGACTTTAAATTCTCCTTTTATCAACCTCCGCTAAAGTCTCCGCACATGACGGCAACCGAGCTACGTGCCGGACAAAGGAATTTGTGGAGCAGAGGCAGCCAGATCAACGGATCTCCATCGCCGTCCAATACGACAAGCTGTCCCCAAAGTCCCATCGAACCCGGAGCCTGGCTACTGTCTTATCCTCCGGATCATTCGGGTGCTCTGCGTCCCCGTCCACACGCCAAAGAAATCCGAGAGAAATGACTGATGAGTTGGGAAAACAATGACTAATCTCTTTCCTAAACACCCATGGCATGGAGACACGGTGATAAATCAGGGGGTTCGAGATGCCAGCATGGCTGGGCTGGGCTGGAATCACTCAGGTCTGACTGGGGTTTGAATAATGAGCAGGTGAATTCATGGCTGGACGCATTTCCAGCAGCTCTGTCTGAATCCGCTGTCTGATATTCCGACCTGCCCTGCAGAATTTACAAGCTAACAGCTTCCTCAGACTGGGCACGACTCCGACCAGGCAAGGGTTCTGCGGGACGCTTATACACTGAGCTTGTCTCTGATGCCAGTGGGCAGTCTACGAGATTCTGGACTTGTTATAGACACCAGTCGAGTGCCTTAGCCTGAGACGTCAACCGTGTTTTAATGGGACGAAGAAGCTTGGTACTCAAATGCCAATATTCTCTACGCACGGGTCGATTGCAGTAGGAACTTCACTAACATCATCCAGGCAGTGGCTGCGGAACCGCCGTGCCCTTCTTACTGACCCCGAGGATTTTATCGTTGCACGAAATCCCGTCGCAAAAAGAGCTCGGACACCTCTGAGATTCTCATATAATTTCCCTCGGTCCGGTTCGTCATCCGCGGAAATGCCATTTGCATCATTGGGCTGTAGCGCAGTAAGCGATCACCTTCGCGAATCGCATCACGTAAGCAGGCACAGAACGTTCCCAGCCAGCCCGCAATCTGTGAACTGCTTCAAAAGTGGCGTTTTTCAGTGCTAGCCAGTAAGACCTTTTCTCTAATACATCTAAAACAGCCCTCTTGGCATGAAAGAATGTGCCCCCCCAGCCCCCATCGAGTGAAACTTGTTGAATTTAGTCAGACAGCCAAGAAAAACAACTTTCTGTTTGTAATCCTTACTGATTGAGCTGCCACTTCCCCTATGTAAAAGTGCAGCAGTCTGCATTGCAATGGGGAGTGGTTAGCTTGGACATGATGCTGGGATTCTGAGGGCGTGGCTATCTCAGGGGGGCGGGGCAAAGTCAGAGTTCCCCCCCGACACACACACACACATCTGAAATCTATGACTAATTATTAATGAATTCTTCAGTGGCCACAGCGCTGACCGGAGGATGTGCTTCTTCCTCACGGCTGGTAGATTCCACGTCGGTCAGTCTTTCCTTTGAGGTGAAATAGCAGCTCAGTTCTCGCAGTTTTGCTCTTCAGATCTGCTGAGTTTTAATAAAGCTCCTCTGTTCTGACTTCCAGCCCCTGGGTCCTGAGGATCTTTTCACCATCCTGGAGGAAATGAATTTTTTATATGTCTTGACAGCCCCCCCCCCGGGGCCCTGCGGTCGGGGGTCCTGTGCACACGGAAGCACAGCTAACTGCAGGGCGTAGTGTGTTTTGTAGGCTTTGTTTCCAGTCTTTTTTGAATGCCTAGCAGATATCTTAAGATGTACCAGCCTCACCTCTGACAAAGGCTCTGTCTGCCTTATAGCACGTTGTTAAAGGGTAAAATTCAATTCAATTCAATTTTATTTGTATAGTGCATTTTCACAACATTACATTGTCTGAAAGTGCTTTACATTATCTCTGAGCCGCCAGAGAGCAACAAAGGTCGGAGGCGACAATGGAAAGGAAGAACTCCTTAGTAGGAAGAAACCTTGGGAGGAACCAGTAAAAACAGGGAGATATTACTGTTACTGTTCAACGTGGGACAGCCACTGGTTCAGGAAGAAGGCTACACTTATATAATTCCTTGGTAAGACCTTACCTAGAATACTGTGTGCAGGTTTGGTCACCATACCTTAAGAAGGACATTGCTGCCTTAGAAAAGGTGCAACGGAGAGCTACGAGAATGATTCCTGGTCTTAGAGGAATGTCTTATGAGGAGAGGTTAGCGGAACTGAATCTGTTTAGCCTTGAGCAAAGGAGACTAAGGGGGGATATGATTCAGGTCAATAAGATTCTAACGGGTCTGGATGCTGTTCAGCCAGATGACTATTTCAATGTTAGTATAAATACTAGAACTCGTGGCCATAAGTGGAAATTAGCGGGAGAACATTTTAAAACAAATTTGAGGAAACACTTCTTTACACAGCATGTAGTTAGAGTATGGAATAGTCTTCCTGCTAGTGTAGCGGAAGCTAAAACCATGGGTTCCTTTAAATCAGAGCTAGATAAGATTTTAACAACTCTGAGCTATTAGTTCAGTTCTCCCCAAACGAGCTTGATGGGCCAAATGGCCTCCTCTCGTTTGTAAATTTCTTATGTTCTTATGTTCTTATGTTCTTATGTTCTAATGTTCTTATGTAAGGCGAATCAGTGACCTGCTTCTGTCCACTGAAGAGGGAGGGAACCTGGAAAAAAGAGCATTTTTTTTTTTAATCTGTTATGCGTTAAAAACCAGTAACGGGTCTGGGCAATGGAAACCAGTAATGGGTCTGGGCAATGGAGACCAGTAACAGGTCTGGGTGATAGAAACCAGTAAAGGGTCTGGGCGACGGAAACCAGTAAAGGGTCTGCATGATGGAAACCAGTAACTGGTCCGGGCGATGGAAATCGGTAACTGGTCTGGGCGACGTAAACCAGTAAAGGGTCTGGGTGATGGAGCACCTACAGACTGAAGGAGCTCCTCACAGCCTGATTGGTGGGTACTGGGCTCCTCACGGCCTGATTGGTGGGTACTGGGTTCCTCACAGCCTGATTGGTGGGTACTGGGCTCCTCACGGCATGATTGGTGGGTACTGGGTTCCTCACAGCCTGATTGGTGGGTACTGGGCTCCTCACGGCCTGATTGGTGGGTACTGGGCTCCTCACGGCCTGATTGGTGGGTACTGGGCTCCTCACGGCCTGATTGGTGGGCACAGGGCTTCAGGGGGAGGGAGAGGTTTTGCAATGTGCAAAGACTTTCCATCATGGATCTTTGCCATGACTCATCGAGAGCCCTCACTTACAGACATTTCCCATGTGAATAATACCCCCCCCAAATCTATATCTATGTAAACGGAGGGGGGGGGGGGGGGCATCGGGAACATTCCTCTGCTGATCTATTCATTAAAGTCCAGTTTATGCACAGCTCACAGAAGCAGGACGAAGGGACTCGAATCAGCTCCAGGAGAGTATAATCCCAGCCCTCCAGGAGAGTATAATCCCAGCCCTCCAGGAGAGTATAATCCCAGCCCTCCAGGAGAGTATAATCCCAGCCCTCCAGGAGAGTATAATCCCAGCCCTCCAGGAGAGTATAATCCCAGCCCTCCAGGAGAGTATAATCCCAGCCCTCCAGGAGAGTATAATCCCAGCCCTCCAGGAGAGTATAATCCCAGCCCTCCAGGAGAGTATAATCCCAGCCCTCCAGGAGAGTATAATCCCAGCCCTCCAGGAGAGTATAATCCCAGCCCTCCAGGAGAGTATAATCCCAGCCCTCTCCAAGGGAACACAGCAGGAAGAGACGCAGGTCCCCAGCTGCATCGTGGAGCAGTAATTTAAGGTGCATTATGGGATGCCTGGCACTGGAATATCGACCCTCCAGTGATTGTCGAGTGCCGATGATATTTCCTGAATACAAAGCAGCACAGTCTCCTGTAGCTGTGAGAGAAGCACATGTAAACATCACAGACGAGTACCCTAAAATAATAGTTTAGAAAAAATAAGCAAAAACTCGCATCCCATTAAAACGTGACAAATGTATTCCATGGCCCATTCATTTGGGAGGCGAGCTTTTGTTCTTGTGCAAAGAGCATCTTTGGGACGGATGATTAACATCCGTGTCCCGTGCAAATGAGCAGCCAGGAATGTGGCCTTTAATTGGACGCTCAGTGCCACCCGGGTCACATGACAGGCTGCCGGGACTCTGCCATAGGCCCGGTGACGCAGGCCGCGTTTCATAAGAGGAGTGCGAGAATGGGAGGGTGTCAGAAGGGGAGGGGGTGGGGGTGCTGACATATCAGCTGCTAATGTGCATGACGAGCCTCCCTTGGGGGTCCAGAAGTCCTGGGGGGGCGAGTCTGACCTGATCAGCTCCGTCTGAAACAGCTCAGAGAAGTTTAGAGAGAAAAAACAGGCAGATAGACATTGACATTTAAGGCTTTTAAACCTGTGCTTTCCACGTTTCACAGGGAAGTGTTTTCTTGTCGTTACCCTCACCTTGGTTCCCCCCCGTCCCCTCCCAGCAGAGGGGGGGTCACACCCAGACGCACAGCCCGCTACGCGATCTGGCTACACCCAGAGCCAGACGCTGATAAGGAAGCTGGATCGGACCTGATTACATGTCGCTATCGCACCCGGCACCCCTGCAGTTTGGCCACGGGCCTTATCTTGTACGTTTTGCCATGACTGCGCTGCCGTTTAACTCTGAATGGCTTTTTTGTCCTACTCCTTTCTGACCTAATGTCACTGCACCTAATTTCTGTTATCAAGTCGTTATTTTGACCACAGTTTTCTCCACTAGATATTTGTTGTTGAATGTTCGATTAAAATAAAAACCAGTCAGCTTTACGTAACCTGAATACCAATGAAGAAGTTTAACATGCCAAAATAAAGGAGTGGTGCTTTATTCATCGCTGGGGGAAAATGACTGTTCCCCCCACTGGGGTAAGAATAGAGGAAAGAACATTCTGGACACCAGAACAGATCCCCAGCGGACTAAGCAGCCCAGGAAACTTACTGTAGATATGAACAATATATAAAAATGCTATTAGGGATCCATCCATCATCTGCAGCTCCTTGTGGTCACAACTGCAAATCTGGAATAACCCAGAAATTCAAATTGAAAACTGAACATATTACTAATGTTCTTAGCATAGTCAGCACTTTGGCAGTTTGTCTGAAACCTGAAAACTCAGTTTGGACATTATGGCACTATTCTGACTCCATGGGACATTCATTAACTTTGCATCTCATTTGCTTTAAGTTGACTGAGTGCTTATCCTGAAAGAACAGGCCTTGCACTGAGCATTAATATATCGATCGAATCATATTCATAGGTATACAGTTCAATAGACTTACAGAGTATTTACAGTATAACTCAAATTAATAGTCCATCACTCGCCAATACATTATTTTCTAATTGTCATAACCAAAGTAACCTGGTAAATATTAGTTTCAGTTCATTGCTTCTCTGAAGTGGGATATTTGACAAACCTGTGACCTCACAATGTGTGCGTGTCTGAGTGTGTGTCTGTGTGTGTATCTGAGTGCTTGTCTGTGTGTGTGTGTCTATGTGTGTGCTTGTCTGTGTGTGTCTGTGTGTGTGTGTGTGTGTGTGTCTGTGTGTGCTTGTCTGTGTGTGTCTGTGTGTGTGTGTCTGTGTGTGTATGTGTTGAATTAGTGTGCTCTGCCTGTAATCCTGTGGCTTTCTTGCATGTACTCCGGTATCCTGCATGCAGTCCTGGAACATGTGCTTTCATTGAGCTACTTGCACCTTGTATTGATGTGAGCCAGGTGTTCCTTGTCATCGATCTGACCCTGTAATGGAAGGTCACCCTGTTATGAAAGGTGATCCTGTTATGGAGATGATCCTGTTATGGAGATGATCCTGTGATGGAGGTGATCCTGTTATGGAGGTGACCCTGTGATGGAGGTGATCCTGTTATGGAGGTGACCCTGTTATGGAGATGATCCTGTTATGGAGATGATCCTGTTATGGAAGGTGACCCTGTTATAGAGGTGACCCTGTTATGGAGATGATCCTGTTATGGAGATGATCCTGTGATGGAGGTGATCCTGTTATGGAGGTGACCCTGTGATGGAGATGACCCTGTTATGGAGGTGACCCTGTGATGGAGGTGATCCTGTTATGGAGGTGACCCTGTGATGGAGGTGATCCTGTTATGGAGATGATCCTGTTATGTGGGTGACCTGGTTTTGGAAGGTGACCCTGTGATGGAGGTGACCCTGTTATGGAGGTGACCCTGTTATGGAGGTGACCCTGTGATGGACTGGCATCCTGCCCAGGGATTCCTGCTGAGCCCTTGCTGGAATCAGCTTCAGGTGTGATGGGAGTACATAGAGAGTGATGGTATCTGAAGTCCTCTCTGCTGGTCACTCATTGGAGCTTCAGGTGACCATATTTCCTATGATGGCACCTTAACGCGAGTGACTCTGTCCTGCCTTTGAACTTGCAGTAAAGCCAGCAGCCCATTGCATCAGGACCAGGATTTTAAATGTGACTTGGGGCTGAAATGTACAGGAACTTTCAGTACTTCTTTGAATTTTTATGAGTCTTCCCCTCTCCCCCATGTAATGCATTCAGCACACGGGCGCTTTCAGTCACGCTCTCCCTCTCGCAACTTTGCTCCCCGGTCTCTGCCAGCCGGCCTCTCAGACACACGTCAGGCAGGCCGCTCCTGCTCTTTCATGTGGTCTGGATCAGAGCTACTTGTCCCCTTACACCCAGGAGTTGATCTGTTTTTGTGATTCCTTTCGGCCGCCCGTGCAATGGAACAATCTGACGGCTCTAGATGGACTTACAAGATGGCGTCCTGGCGTGGGCGTCATCATCAGCCTCACTCTGAAGATCTCCTCCATCCATCAGAGGAGCTTCCTGGGTCTTTGTAAGCCGTGATGCTGAATTCCAGCATGAGACTTTATCAGGCATCGAGAGCACAGCGATAGGTTGGCGACCCAGGCATCAGATGTTATTATACTGGAAACTAGAACCTCGTACTGATGGTTACATTCCTGCTGGGAAGAAGGAGAGTGAGATATTCTGCAGAGAGCAGTGGTCCTGGTGCACGCCATGGCGAGCAAGGAGGATCCCCACCGCGGCAGAACCAGCCCCTCTGCGGCAGAACCAGAGCGAGGAGGAGCCCCACCGCGGCCGAACCAGAGTGAGGAGGAGCCCCACCACGGCAGAACCAGGGCGAGGAGGAGCCCCTCTGCGGCAGAACCAGGGCGAGGAGGAGCCCCTCTGCGGCAGAACCAGAGCGAGGAGGAGCCCCGCCGCGGTAGAACCAGAGCGAGGAGGAGCCCCGCCGCGGCAGAACCAGGGCGAGGAGGAGCCCCGCCGCGGCAGAACCAGGGCGAGGAGGAGCCCCGCCGCGGCAGAACCAGGGCGAGGAGGAGCCCCGCCGCGGCAGAACCAGGGCGAGGAGGAGCCCCGCCGCGGCAGAACCAAGGCGAGGAGGAGCCCCTCTGCGGCAGAACCAGGGCGAGGAGGAGCCCCTCTGCGGCAGAACCAGGGCGAGGAGGAGCCCCGCTGCGGCAGAACCAGGGCGAGGAGGAGCCCCTCTGCGGCAGAACCAGGGCGAGGAGGAGCCCCACTGCGGCAGAACTAGGGCCGTCCTGCACCTGCTACATGGTGTTACTTGCTGAGGTCAGATCCAGCCAATGCTGCTTCTCTTTATCAGCCTTGCCTTCATTCTTCTATCTCAAAACATTGCGCAATTCAAACTAAGAAAAATAAGAAAAAAAGCATAATTGTGCACTAAGTAGGGAACGCTCCGGCGACGTTTTTACCCATGCCTCAGAAAGAACATTTAACATAATAGAACAAAGTACAAATATTTGTCTGCAGTTTATCACTTAAATGGAGAATCCAAGGTTCATCCTGGTCTGTAAACACTGCCCTGCACTGCCCATTATCCAGCAATACCGGTTAACTTGATGTCTAGACATTAAATCTGTATTAAGGAGGGATAGGAACAGAGTGAGCTGGGGTGGGGGGTGCTGTGGAGTATTGGAGGTCATCTTCAGGCTGGGGGGGTCAGTCTGGCTCATTTCTGCTGCAGCTCCCTGCTAGTTTTGGACGTGCTTCTAAGTGACAGTGTTTTTGTTAGTGTCAAAGCCTCTTCTCACAGCTGAGACCATGGCGGTCACTCACAACGTTAGCATGCTGAGGCAGCTCGGGGCTGTGTGTGTGGCTTAGTGGGTTAGGCCTCAGCGCCTGGGAACAGAAGGTTGTTAGTTTGAATCCTGTGTTTAGCACGGTAACCACATCTCAGTCAGGCCCCTGATCCAGAAAGGTAATCGTCAACGTTTGTTTGCATCTGGGACCAACGGAAATCAGGAGACACGTCCGGCAGCAAACAGTGGGAGTGGAGAAAGAAGATGGCACCTGAAGCTGCGGCAAAATATTTTATCATTCAGTACAGTGAGCTTCTTTTTATGTAACAAAACAGTACAGGTACTGTATCTGCATTACTGCAGCTGTCCGTCACAAATACATCACTGTATGTATACTGTATACAGTTAGATATGACAGTGGGTCATTATACAGCTGGCAGTGCTGCCCATTGTCCTGTGCCTGTTACACTAAGCGATACGCCCGCTAATGTCCTGCAGTCCGGCGTCTCTTGATCAATGTTTATTATTCAATGCAATCGGGCGTGACTCAATAGGACATAAGTTGACGGATACTTGTATACGTGTGTGTGTATCTTTAAAAAGGAGAGCATGATGGGATATTTGAAAACTAAAGTGTTCCAATATAACTGTAAAAATGGCAAATAAGGCGCCTTTTCAAGTTCTTTGGATGTATCAACCACACCCTGCACTAAAAACTCCCAATGTGATTCACTAGCCAAGAGGCCCCGTCCTCTGTGTTCACTGTGCACGAGCATTTTGTAAATTATGCATCAGTTCCATATATAAAAGTGGTGCTCACAACAGACATGACCAGCGCAGATTTGTGGCACCAATATGGCGTTGTGACACATGAGAAATGAAGATTCATGTTGTGTCGGGACATGAAATGGTGCAGAAACAGTTGCCCTGAGGGACGGTGTTCAATGTGGACCTCAGCGGGAAATAGATTTTATTTGTCATAACTATTGCTGTTTATTCTCCGCAGGCTTTTGGCTCCGGTAGGGAACACATTTCTGCTGTCATTCCTCAGCTGCGTTCTATCAGAGAGAAAGTCCTCCCCCATCTCTGCTCTGAGGGAGCAGCCAGACAGACCAGCACTGGATATCCTGTCAAAGCCACGCCCCCACCTGCAGCCGAACACGCTAATCACGGGGCCCGCTGGCTGGCGTCCGGGGGCTCCGAGGGTCGCAGTGTGTTTATTTACACCCCAGTCCTGTGCCCGTTTGTCTGCTGCTCCCGCAAACGGCACCCAAAGCACCTGCATGAATCACATATGGTTATATACGGAATATTAAACGTTTCTAGGAGTAATATCTTCATTTTATTGGACTGTATTTCTCCATTTTATTAGGAGTCTCCACCATTTTATCCCCAAAAGATTTTTTTGATTATGCTTCATTCATCTTGTGAGGCTATGCAGCATGGGGTACGAGGCAGGGGCAAAGCACTGCGGGGGTGCCAGTCCGTAATTCGCCACACCCCCACCCCCTTGGGCAATTCCTTTGGCTGTGCTGCATTTCATTTCATTATTAAATTTAATAAAAAAAAATTAAATTTCCTTTTGTTTTCATGTCATTCCATACAGTATTGAACCATTATGGACCATTTTTAGTTATGTTTCTTCTTTAGAAATCGATCGGTGTAATAACCTTAGACTCACTGCTCATGTTTCAGGACATTTCATACCAGAGATTTCAAAATAAGAGTCAACAAAGTTACACTTAAATGGGCTTATTTGATTCTTTTTCTTCCAAAAAGTGTTTACATTCACCAGAGCATTTTACTTTCTCAACAAACAATTGCCCGTTTCCTGCTGTCAGGAGTGAAACATGAGCCTTTTTGAGGTCAGAGGTCACAGAACCATGCACCAGTGAACTCGATCGCCATGAAGGGAAAGGCTGCTTCGGCATCAGCTTACCGCACTCCATGCCTGGGAAGACGTCATGCTCTCCGGTGTGGAAGAGCAGGTACTTTTGGTGTGTGAGCTGTCCTTAATGGCAAAAAGTGCCAAAACTTTGAATGGACAGTTACTCTTGAAGACATGGAGTGTTTTCCGTGAGAAACAAAGAAACAAAGGAAATAGGCCTTAACTTTGCCGAGGAAGTTGATTTCATCATTGGCAAATAATGTCTGCTGGCCCTTGTGGATAAAGGTGTGTTACCACAAAAAGAGACTGTTAATTCTGTGTTTCCGGTCCTCCCCTGTACCCCAACGCATTTTCATTCTAATAAGCACTTTCCCAACTTGGCTGGCTATACTGCCCCCTCCTGGCCACTTGCTTGTCTGGGTGGCCGCCTCTGCAGTGACGTGCGCACGCTACCGCAAGCAAACCTCTGAACACCTTTTTATACTTATATAATTTTACTTTACAGGACACATTTCACGTAGGGTAATTGGCCTTGGGGTCCAAGCAGTCACCATAGAAACGCAAAACATTTTTTGACCTTAGTCGTAAAAATCAGGAAACAGTTTGCCCTGAATGAGTTAACCTGAGTGGCTCCCGAAAGCATGAAGGCTTGTTTACTCTCAGGCAGCTGGAGTTAATTAATGCTGCTTCGGCCACCAGACAAAAGCTTCTACAAAGCTGCTGGCTTTGGTGGCTTCGGGCTGCTTCGGCACGTCGGGGAGCCTGCGGTCTGTCGGCCACGGCACTCGTCCTTAACTCTGATGTGACCATGCATCCCTTTCTTTGCTACTATCGACACCATTTCACTTTCTCACTGCCAAACTCACCAGCTTCCCTCCTGTCTCAAGGCAGTAAAGTCTGCAGGTCGGAGGCCGGAGCACCTGACACTAGCTAACTAGCCATAGCGTGTCGACAGAGGTCATTTGGAAACGTTTATCCCAGAAGAGCAAGATCTTATAATGGGGGCGGCAGCACAGTAAATACAGTGTTGAAAAAGACATCTGACAGTCATTTTCCTATCTGTCACATTATTATTATTATTATTATTATTAATAATAATAATATTAATATTAATATTAATAATAATAATACCCAACCACCCCCCATTATGAATTAACAGTCCGCAAACAGACGAATAAGACATGGCAGGTAAGACCGTGTAGGTTGACGTAGACAGACAAGACAAGACAAGACAAAATAAAGCAGTACGTTCACTGGGATTACTGGGGATTTTCTGTGCAGTTGTCAGAATTACATTTGTCACATTAATATCGAAGCTATTAATAATAAAAAAAAACCATTTTGCTAATGTTATAATGGACCTCACATCAAGCTTATGCTGGATGAATGTCTGAATGATCTGCACAGCAAAATCGGCGAGTCCACTGATCCTGAATGATAAGAGGAAGACGAAGGCTGAGCTCTGCATTTACGGCCCTCAGGCCTTCCTCCCAAGGAATCCTCTCTCAGTGTACCTGCTAATCAGCCATTTGGTCGCTGTGATGATTTTAAGTGAAAAATCGGTGCTCTCCTGTGGCTGCCGGTCAGTGACTCATCTAACAAGCTCGCCCTCCCAGGAAAGCTGTAAACAAACACCCTACTTACGGATCAAAAGCCACCTCTCATCCCCCCCCCCCCCCACTGCATGGGGGCTCGTATAAATGGGTTCCAGAAAACAATGCCGGCCCACAAAAGGATGTGCAAATAAACACCAGGCTGCCGCAGTGAGAGAGCTGGGATGTGTAAGCATTCGTGGGACCAGTTCGCTGCCCGGACAGGACGTTACGGAGGAAGACCTCCGGACGGTACCGGCCAACATCCTCGCTAAAGCGATCCTTGAAATGCGCCGCTGTTTGCATGAAGCGTTAAATCTTCAGACCCATGAAAATGCAAAGCTGATGCTTCCGTTTCACTCAAGACGTTTTGAGAATAAGTTGGGGGGGGGGGGCGGGGGTTGCTGGAGCAGCAGGGAGGCCGAACGGCGCTGCACGGGCAGAACGGTGTGAGCGTCCGCTTCTAGGGAGCTGGTGCTGCTGGGGGTGATTTTCAACCGGACTCAGCATCTCGAGACTGTAAAACAGCATCATGCAAGGCCTCCAGTCTTACAAGCTAATGACGACGTTAAGGGCAAGTTCATAAAAACATACAGCTGTGCTATTTGGCGAAATATGGGGGAAAATTGTCGCAATGAAGGTAGACCATAAAACATTAACCCAGGGCCCAAATAAAATAGCATTTTTCATGTTGGTCCCCATTGTTTGTTTGTAAGGAAAGTTAAGTGAGAAAACAAATGGCCAAACTTTTCCGGCAGAGAGAATGATCCGGTGGCTGCCTAATGTGGCAAAACCCACTCATCCGTCTGTCAGACCAAAGAGCACTGCAGATTGCAAGGGTCACCACCAGGATCATACACCACCGGGGGGGCAGAACTAGCATGGTCATTTCCACTGATTCCCATCCAGTTCCCCCGCAGGTATCGATCCATTCAGCTCCGTTTTAGAAACAGTTCCCTTTCAGGTGTCGTTAATCTGAAATAAAAATTGAGTAAGTAACTGCAGGTCGATTTCCCTCCTTTACAATCCAATTCCTGTTTTGAAGTGACTCAGTTTCTATAATTGAGTCCTGTATATGTCCATGGGGATTTTTAAAAATACATTTATAGATTTATATTTTAAAAAAAAAACACTGTTGCTTTGCCTTTCATGCTGATCATTTGCGGCCTTCTGCTCGTGACGCTCTGTTCCTGAGTCACGTGTCTCCGGGACATTCTGAGACTCCCCCCCACTTGTCCACTGTGCCCGAGATGGGGGGGGGGAGCTGTTAGCGCTGTTCCCTGGACAGACAGCGGCCTTAATGAAGGGCAGCGTCCTCCTGACTCCATACTGGCTGGAGAAGCAGGAAACCCTCCAACATCTACAGAACTCAATTAAAAGGGAGTCATTACTGCCACCTTCACAGTGCAAGAGGACGTTTTGTCTCTCTAGCTTTTGAGCCGCTGTCATTCTGTGCATGAACACTGAAATGAATCACAGAGCGATGATATTAAAATTGACAGAAAAGAAATGTTTTTGAAAATAAGTGTAACAATTAGTGCTCTGAGAAAGGCATATACACACAGAAACACAGGTAGAAATATATGTATAGGAGTTTAGAAGAGTGCAAACGTTTCTACATCAGTGTTTATACTGAAATGAACTGTTGCAATATTTATAGTAATACCAGTTTATGTTTTTCTGGAAATGTTCATTTTCGAAAGGAAAATTGACAACAATAATACTGAGCAACCTACAGAAAGCAGGAACCTCTGTCCTCCCCCAAAGGCATCGAATTGCCTGAAAACAGAGGATTCTCTTTACCCAAATTGTGACGCCCTGGCTCCTTCACAGCTCAGGCCTGGTTTAGCCAGCTGGTTGGGGTCCTGAATGACCCTTCACAGCCCCCAGAGGCTGCACCGGACATGAGTTTGTTCAGCCGACTCGGCAGAAGTCAACTCGCTGAATGACTCCTCTTGTGTCTTGTGCTGACGCATGTTTCAGAGTCTTCATCTGGTGTTTTTTGGCGCGTGAGGTTGTCCGCAGTCCTGTAATTGGCCCAAGCCTGTGGAAAAGCCAGAGTTAACGTGGATAGATAGATAGATAGATAGATAGGCAGGGAGCAACCCAGGATGAGGCGATAAAATAGGCCTAATAATAATAATAATAATAATAATAAGAATGATGATGGTTTTTTATTGATGTCATTCATCAGATGAATCTTGAAGCTCAGGTCATTTTCTGTAGATGAAAAATTTACAGACAGAGCTGACAGAACTTGGTAAGAGACTTTTAGGTTCTTATTTGAAAAAGCGAATGCAATACAAGCATCTCCAGCATAGGACCGCACTGCAGGATCACATAAAGGATTACATAAAGGATAACAGAGGATCACATAAAGGATAACATAGGATCGCAAAAAGGATCACATAAAGGATTACATAAAGGATAACAGAGGATCACATAAAGGATCACATAAAGGATTACATAAAGGATAACAGAGGATCACATAAAGGATCACATAAAGGATCACATAAAGGATTACATAAAGGATAACAGAGGATCACATAAAGGATCACATAAAGGATTACATAAAGGATAACAGAGGATCACATAAATGATCACATAAAGGATTACATAACGTATAACAGAGGATAACATAAAGGATCACATAAAGGATCACATAAAGGATCACATAAAGGATTACATAAAGGATCACATAAAGGATAACAGAGGATCACATAAAGGATCACATAAAGGATTACGTAAAGGATTACGTAAAGGATCACATAAAGGATAACAGAGGATCACATAAAGGATCACATAGAGGATCACATAAAGGATCACACGGTCCTGTACATGGTCTTGAAGCATGTCGTCCTTGAGAGCAGAATGTGACAGAGATTCCGAAGCATGGCTGCAGTGAGCTCAATTATTTTCAAACCCAGTTCACACTTGGGCTGGACTCCGGCCCGCTGTGCAGTCACAGCTTTGATATTTAAAGCGTTTTCTGAAACACCTTCATCTTCATGCCGTGAGGACTGAGGAGATGTGTGTGCAAGCACAGCAGCTATGGACCTCACATCTGAGCGCCGGGACGTTCCAGATGAGGCCTGCCATGCGCATTCAGATGGGTTTGATGGTTCCTCTTGGAGGGTGGCTCTGCGGGTCGTACCCAACAGGATCCCTCCCACCTGCCTCTGCAGGTTGTACCGTGGGATCCACTGCCACCTGCCTCTACGGGTTGTACCCAGCGGGTTCCGCTCCCTCCTGCCTCTGCGGGTCGTACCAGTGGGTTCCACTCCTACCTGCCTCTGTGAGTATGTGGTTTGCAGGCGGGTTCCTTTGGGTTCTCCAATTTCAGTTTAGGTGAATTTTGTATCTCTGGTGGGTTTGTGCCCCATCCTAGGTTGTTCCCTGCCTGTAGCCTCCAGGACAGACTCTGGACCCCTGTGACCCTGCATAGGATAAACAAGTATAGAAAATGGATGATTGGATGGATGGAGAATTTGCCCATAATATGTGTGAATGTGTGGCCTGCCATTGACTGAAATCCCATCCAGAGTGTTCCCCCAGCCTTGTGATTGGCTGCCATCCCATCCAGGGTGTCCCCCCAGCCCTGTGATTAGCTGGCATCCCGTCCAGGGTATTCCCTCAGCACTGTGATTGGCTGGCATCCCATCCAGGGTGTTCCCCCAGCCTTGTGATTGGCTGCCATCCCATCCAGGGTGTCCCCCCAGCCCTGTGATTAGCTGGCATCCCGTCCAGGGTATTCCCTCAGCACTGTGATTGGCTGGCATCCCATCCAGGGTCTCCCCCCAGCCCTGTGATTAGCTGGCATCCCGTCCAGGGTATTCCCTCAGCACTGTGATTGGCTGGCAATCCATCCAGGGTGTCCCCCCAGCCCTGTGATTAGCTGGCATCCCATCCAGGGTATTCCCTCAGCACTGTGATTGGCTGGCATCCCATCCAGGGTATTCCCTCAGCACTGTGATTGGCTGGCATCCCATCCAGGGTGTCCCCCCAGCCCTGTGATTAGCTGGCATCCCATCCAGGGTATTCCCTCAGCACTGTGATTGGCTGGCATCCCATCCAGGGTATTCCCTCAGCACTGTGATTGGCTGGCATCCCATCCAGGGTGTTCCCTCAGCACTGTGATTGGCTGGCATCCCATCCAGGGTGTTCCCCCTGCTAACGCTTACATTTAATATTTGTTATTGGGCTCCTTTTAACACCATCTTGGTGATTTGTGTTGCTGGCCCCTAGCAGCCATTTAATTTCCCTCACTGAGATGGAGAAAGAACTATCATTACTACCGTTGCCAGCCATTTACATGCTTAAATGGGAAACCAAGGCAGGATTAGTGGCAGAGCTCGACGTTCAGGCTACACAGTATTCCGAGTTTGTTTTACTGGAATCAGCTCCCGAGAGCCGGCTTGATTCAGACCCCGCTCTGCCTGCTCCCCAGTCACCCCCCCGGGAAACAGCCTTTGTTATTAAAAAGCCCCATTTTACAGGCACCTATCTAGAGCAATGGAAACATGCTGCTCCAATCAGAGTGGACATCGCATGAGAAAACAGCCCCTATACTGAGAGCAGGGCTTTATGGCATGCGACTGGAGCGAGATCCCGTACTGCGCTCGGCCCCCCCAGAACGCTGCCCCCCTCCCCCCACCCGTATAAGCCCATTCCACCTCGTTCTCATTGATTGACACTCGTTATTAAGCCCACTAAGGCTGTGTTTAAATCTGACCCCGATGTGCTTCAGACCCCGAAACGCTCCCTGCTTTTCCAGACTTTACCAATTTGCTAAAACCCCCATTTCCTTTATTGTCAGACACCAGCAAACCGAGGACATGGGGGAATTCTGCAACAATCTGCAAAAAAAAACAAAAACCTCGCAGTGTGCTGTAGGTTGATGTCGCCTCTGTTTTTTTCTTCAAGGATATAAGGTTCCTGTGCGTTTGTGTGCAGCCGTTCTGCACAGGGAGGCTCCTGAAGGAAACCCCAGTACTTATTTATTATGTACTGTTGTTCCACGCTGCGTCTCGATGCTTAATGACTGGCTTTTCAGATATTTGATTGCATTTCAGTGGAAGCATTACCTGGGACCCCGTGACACCTTTGGGCGCCGTCATCATTATTTGTGCAATAAGCGCTTTACATTAGCATCTCATTCGGTGGAGAGAATGCTAATTTCCACACACCTTCTGCCTTTTGAATGAAGCCGGGGAGATACAGACGTTTAGTGGTGCTCAAGGCCGCTGTTCTGAGCCACTGCCGTTCCTTATATGAATTTGTCCTGCTTTCTTTCATGAACGGCTACGCATCTTCTGACTGGGAACAGGGTGAGTGTCTGAACAGCCGAAATGGGGGCAGCCATATCCAGGGGAAATGAATATTCATTGGAAGTGAGAATCTCCCCTTTGCAATGGCGCACTTTTGTAGCCAATGAGTAACAGCCTCGACCGTTGAAGGTCCGAGGGCCGTTTTTGTTTTCGGGGCCTTAGCCCATGTTCTCAAATGTCATCAGCTTCCTCTGCGGCCCTTTGGTCTGGAAGCGTTTCTGTTTGCCTTCCACTGTAGAATAAAGATTCATTTGTAAAGTGCATTTCTGGCTGGCTGTAACCCAAGGCTCCACAAAAGGGGCCAGCAATCTCTGCTCCAGATATAACAAAACTTTACTCTGGTGATTTGCTCACTTGCACTTTTGATTTTTGTAGCTGCCAAGTACAAAAGAATCAGAATTTGCTAGAAGCCAAGTGGAAGTTTTCTCAGATGCAGTTGCGCGTTTCTCTCTGCAAACATGAACGGCTCGGTCCGTCGCGGCTGCTTTGCAGCTCTGCCCCCCACAAATGAGGTCTTTAACAATCTTGTGTCACACTCCATTCCATCACATTATTGGAAAAGCAGGAAGCACAAAGGAGCCAAAGAGACCTGTATGCACCCCTGTGATGGCTGCCATGGGGGGGGCTTCTCGGCTAACGATATACGTGACTGACCTTTGGCCTCTTCGATTTCCCCCGCAATATCAACACGGGATAGTTTGGGTGGGGGTGGGGGTTAGGTGTCAGAGTTATTTGTCTTGATTCTTTCCACCTGTCCCACAGACTGAAGCCCCCCAACCCCCATCCAGGGTCTTGATGCCCCTGGACCAAATGCATTTTTAAGTTTATTTGCCCTCGACTCCTCCCCCACATGCGGCTCTTTGTCTCTGCTTCTCTTCTGCCCGATGACTGACAGCGTGATCTCGCCCGAACCCCGTTCTGTCCAGCGCCTCTGAATATCGCCTAAGCCCTTTGAGCGCCGATGCCAATCGCCAACCCGTTTCTGTTCACCGACGACCACCTACACCTCCGGAATAGGATACCGACTGTTTATCCCCATTCTCCCTGACAGTTGTCACTGAGTTTTGTGCTGTCCATAAGAAGCTATCTTCTGGGAACGGATTGTCCGCTACCATACATCCTGACAGAGGCTGGCTGACCTGTGATCGGAATCTGTGGGGCTTTAGTGTCACGCCCACACAGGCGGGACAGAGCACCGGAGGCCGATCACCATTGGATCGGCCAGCTATTTAATTGCACTCAACCCGGCAGGCAGTGCAAAGTATTATTGCCATTCTAGTGATGTGCCTTACCGAGCAATTTCTATGTGTTTTGTCTTCCCAGTCTGCCTTCCCTGCTGTGTGCTACCTGAACGCCTGTCTCCCTGCTCCCTCGTCTACTCTCCTCCGTCCTCCCCGGATCCTCGTCTCGTCCACCTGTCCCGGACTGATCTCCACAGTTACCGACTCTCGCCTGCCTCTCGACCACGATTCAGCACGTCCCCCTTGGTTTCCGTACCTTCCGATCTCAGAAATAAAAACCTTTGCGTCCGCATCTCGGGGTTCGCCTCCTCCCTGCTCGGCCTCCCTAACACTTAGATTTGTGACTGGCCTGGCTATCATCAGCGTGAGGCAGGCTTGGTTACAGCTCCCGTCTTTCCCACAAGTAATGGTGACATCAGACACCACACAGAAATTGCTACATTCTCATGTTGTTTAGTGAAGACATTCCTCGGCGTAGAAGGTAACGCTGCTGTTAGCGATTGAGAAGCAGAGTAGCGTGGGACACCAAGCCATTCTGCTGGGTTTGGATTTTGGGGTTATTGTGGTGTCATTTTTTTATATTCCGTCCACCTTCTATAGCTACAGTGCGCCCCGAGTCTCTCCCAGGAAACACAAGGCATGAGGATAAGGAGACAGTCACACGCTGTGCACACTATGTTAGAGACACCAATTAACCTAGTACACCTCAGAGAGCCATGAGTGGGACTCAAACCCACAACCTTGAGGTGTCAGGCTAAGGCTGACTTTTGCACCTCAGTGCCAGCTGTGTCGCTCATCCGCTTCACTGTGTATTGTCGTGTGACTGCCCCACCGGCTTATTGGGACAGTGTGCGGCTCAGTGGGCAAAGCCTCTGTGCCTGTGATCAGAAGGTTGCTGGTTTAAGCCCGGCCTTGGCAGAATATGCACATGTCTGTCTGCCCTTGAGCAAAGCCCTTAACCACCAGCTCAATGTGCTCTGCTGTAGGTGGCTGCCCTTCTCATACCTTGGTGATCAATAGCTAGATGCATATTGCATCTGCACCAAAGGTACATCTGAAAAAACAAGAATCCCGTCAGTATTGAGGGTCCAATTTGTGAAGCTCAACTTCATGGTCTCAAAACATCAAAGACCCACCTGCCCGACCTCTTGGTTTTGTAGGCAGTTTGAACCTTGTTATTCTGTACATTTCTTGTCACTATTTGCTGCTTGCATCTCATCGTGTATAGAGTTATTCCTGGGGTGAGTCTTACTGGCGAGATGAAGGATGATGCTTCTCATCGAGACGCTGAAATAGAAGTTTGGAATTGGATCTTTTTTTCCGATGGAGGCGTCAGAAAAACTCAATGCTACAGCAAACCTTAGGAAGTAGAAAAGAATCACTAGTGTTGAATTTGATGGTCAGAACAGAGACACTTCATGTGTAGAGAGAACTCAAACTATCAGGTTGAAAATGACTACGTCGGTTAAGGAGCGTAACCCGAGTCAATCGTGCCCGAGCTCAGAGAGATGGAGAGAAAATGAACTAGGAGCTCATGAATCATAAGCTTTGCCAATATTATTTCTGTGAGCTTTACCGATCTGGGAGATTACGCTGAGTAACTCCACGCAGGCCAGGTCTGGTCTAACGACGCTGCCTTCTCATCCTGTGATTTCTCGTCACCATTATCCTGACCCCCCCCCCCCCCCCCCCACCCACTTGGTGGCAGCTGAATGGCACAGAGACGAAACTGCAGCCAGCAGGCAGGCTTTTCTCACTCTCTGCTAACCTGCTAATTACCACCTGCACCTAGACGCCAACCCATGCCATCGGCCCTTCGAGATGAACATCATTCTGGACCAAAATGTTTCCGAGGTCGCCTGAGTATCCAAGGGGGTCTGAGTGCAGCGCTTGTGACAGATGCTGCACGGGTAAGAAAATGTCCCTGAAAATGTCCCTCTTCGTTAGCCGTTCGTCTCCGAAACAGCCCCCCACGTTGCCGCGTTATGCTTTCCTGCACATCGCCGTTGTACTGTCTGTTTTGCCCTTGTGACCTTCCTGTTAGCTTTAACGAGGCAGGCTGCTCCCCTCTGACCTCACACGTTAACGAGGCAGGTGGCACTCACACCATTCTCTGCAAACTCCAGACACATCGGACGTGTCATTATTTCCCATATATTTCTGTGTTTTCATTGGCATTTACAAGATAAATTGAGTGCACCGTTGTTTTCATCGTGAATCTGAACGGACTGAATGCTTTGAGAGGAAGAGAGGAGGAGGTGAAGGGGGGCGAGGGCCGTCCCACCCGGGTGGCTGGGATCCGGCGATTCTCTGTAGCTGCTTTCACACCTCAGGGGATCAGGTGCTCCAGTCGCCCCACCCTAATGCGTTAAAGCCCACAGCGTTGTGGCGGGAGACACGGCACCGGCACGCAAATCTCTGGATGCACGGGGCAGCGTGTGGCCTCTGCTTCTGCCAACGGTAACATGCTACTTACTGTTGGTTCCTTCAGCAAGGCCCTTAAACCCCAGTCTGACCCTGCCTCCTTTTTAAAAGAGATACAAATTGAAATGAGCATCTGCTAAATAATTAATAAATTATAAGACGTGGAAGCCTTGTTTCATGTTTTAGGCCTTCAAAATCACCACAAAAAAATCCCATTTAATTCCCTGTTCTGTAAAAAATCCCATTTCATTCCCTGTTCTGTAAAAAATCCCATTTAATTCCCTTTTCTGTAAAAAATCCCATTTCATTCCCTGTTCTGTAAAAAATCCCATTTCATTCCCTTTTCTGTAAAAATCCCATTTCATTCCCTTTTCTGTAAAAATCCCATTTCATTCCCTTTTCTGTAAAAATCCCACTTCATTCCCTTTTCTGTAAGGTTTTTATGGGAGAAAGCCATTCACATCATCTGAACTTGTTGAAATGGTGAAATGACATTTTGATTAAAATGCAGCAACGTTTTTAAATCACAGTACGTGAAAGCCGGGCATCACAGGACGGACAGCACTGTGAGATATTCCCATCTAATCAAGATGCTTCTGCAGTGACGATCAGGACTGACTTTAACTTCCCAAATGTCATTAAATTGGTCTGGCTAATTACTTGCTCCTTGCTAGCCTGTGTGTGACATGATGATGATTGATGATGTTTTTTTTTTAAATACAGAATAACAGTCATTAAAATGAACAAGATAAAGAACTACAACAACAAATTTGTTAGGAATCTTATGTTAGTAACATTCACTAGGAGCAAATTGCTTATTTTGTGGCGGCCGTGCTGAGGAATATGCGTGGAACATGAATTACAGTAATACTTTACAGACGTCGCTCCTGTTTCTACTGAAGCCGATTTCCCACTTTGCCCACCTTCATTTAAATCCTGTGCAAATCGTATGTGCGACATGTGTCGGCACTGTAAGCGGGTTGCAGAATGGCCAGGGATCGCTTACGCACCGTGGGGGGGGGGGGGGGGGGGTGAGGAACGCATTCCTTAAGAAGTCAGTGCGCATACAGAAATTCCTCATGCGCTTCTGGAAATGGTTTGTCCCCATGTGCTGAAGGAGAAACATTTCACCAGGAGGCAGAGAGCCGGCCTCGAGTGCAACCTCCCAGGGTCCGCATTTGGGGGTTAGGGTTTCACCTCTTATGCAACAATAAGGCCATTGACAGGCGCCGCCCTGTAGGCCATCAGCAGGAGGTGCCCCGGGCAGTGGGAGGTCTCGCCCTCACAGTGCAGCCAGGCCATCAGGTCCTGGAGAACCTTGTCCCGTGGCTTGGCCCGTTTCTGCTATTCGCTTCAGCACTGGGGGGTCCCACAGTATGTGTGTTGTTACACTTTCGTAATGAAGCACTTTGAAATTCCGAATAGCTTGCTGGATATTTAGACAGTCAGACAATGGCATATGCCTGGAATATTTGAGGGTAACTGGCTTCTCAGTCAGACTGTCACAATATGCAGGGCTGGTTTTTGGAAATTCAGTTCTGATCACACAGTCTGTGTAAACATCTCGCATCTACGATGGTGATTCACCTAATTAGCGTACTTTATATTTGTATTATACCGCTGCTGACATTTATAATGAAGTACACCCTCCTGGGAGCTAGAGTCATTGTTAAATGTTGTCTGGGAATCGTTATATTGCTGAGTCCATGTGGATCCAATATGGCGGCCATGAGACTGGACTGAATTTCGGCAGATAATTGCTCTTCCGAGGTGAAGGGGCCAAACTAATGGGTCACAATAGTGACAGATCCAAAAGCCTCCTGTGGCTCGCACTAGGATAGAGCTGAATGACGGGGACCAGCCTTCTGCTGTGCAGTTACAGTGAAGTCCCACAATGCACTATCAAAGTGACATAAGAAAGCAAGAGCACAGCCAGGCGAGACGCCATGGAAACGACGCAGCGGGATGAGATATTAGTCTTTCTCTGTGATGTCATAATGAGAGGCAGACTCCCGCCACGATGCTGTCCAGTGCTGGCTTTAATCAGTGAGCTGCTCTGTGAAAGTCGCTCGCGTCGCTTAGGGGCCGGTGGACGGTGAGGTCTTACATACATGCGAGTGCTTCAGGGTATGAAGTCCCACCAAGAATCCTACAAAGCGAAGCAGAGACACATTTAAAATGTGGATTCACGGGGGGGGGGGGGGGGGGGGGTACTGTGCCTTTTCCCATGACACCCATGTCTCCACCCCCTCCCCTTCCTTGGTCTTCCTCCTTCCTGTGTAGGATTTCTGTAGTAGGTGATCCCATGTGTGCTATTAATGGTGTGGCAATGCCTGGTTTCCAGCTTAAGTACAATGCTATCTCGCTCCAAGTGTACCAAGCATGCACAAAGCAGAAGAATTAATCCATCAGGTGACCTGCAAAGAGCTGAGGCGTGAAGCTGCCGGATGAGCTGGATCACCACCCCACCCTCTCCTGAGCCGGGCGCGTTGACCTCCTCGACCCTGGGCGGATCAGTCAAGGGCTTCAGCAGAACCTCCATCACTTAATCACCCCATCGTTGAGGCTTAGCGGCTGGCCTTTACAGTGGCGTCCAGCCCATTGCAGTGACCATGGTGTCTCTGCAGCACGTACTGTTACGGGGTGCAGATTGAGGATGGAGACTCGTCTTTCTGAGGGTCCAGGACGCTGCTTGCTAGGCTAACTGCAGCACTATTCTTCCTTCCTCATCTATCTAACAAGAAAATTAATAATTATTGTTCGTTTAAATAAATCCTTCATTTTTATTTTGGTGAAGCACTGCTTCCAAAAACAACAGACCAAAAGAGAAGGTGATTTTCTCATATGACTGTTAGCAAAGTATTTGCCGTAGCAAAGTATAGCTGAAACAGGTATTAAATGCCTGGTCTGCTCTGCTGTTGTTGGACTGCATTTCTGGTGATTCTCCTGTTTATGGGAACTTTAGCCAGTGCATTCCCTAACTTATTTTTTCCCAAATAAATACGACTTTTTAGGAACTAAGGCTTCAGAAAGCTTTTAGAAAAATGCATCATGGCTCCGGTCATTTTGTCCCTCGCGGTGCCACATTCTGGTGTCGACGCCAGTCTGCCTCCAGCACCATCTTCCTCCTGTGCTGTCAGCACCATCCTCCCAGTCCTGCTTTTACATTGGACTGCTAACAAATTCAGCAGCACAGACTCTCAGACAAAACACTCAGGCACAAAGAATGTAAACGCTGCATGATGCAATTTCCTCTCCCTGAGATTTTTTTCCCAGTTATATTTCTAACAAAGTCTAATCCAGAATGAAAAAAATATATATTGATAGATGTTCAAAAGCTGTAACTTAAAATTCATTGAATTAAGGTGTGCTTATTAGTGCATTACTGTAATATTAAATAAATTCCACCAAAGAATGATTAACTTATGGATGCCTTCATATCCATTAACTGAGAAGTGGTCCTTTGATGACTTAAAAGCTAATTTTGTAACACAAAAACACCATTAGTAATAAAAACAACATAAATAAAAGCAAATTTTAGATTTTCCTTTCAAGTCCAGTAATCTTGTTTAGTGACCATGGAGATAAAGTGTGATTGGACTTCTGAAGGAATATGGCGGTCACAGTCTGTGCCATAGTTAAGCATAATGTCTGAAGGAATACGGCTGTCACAGTCTGTGCCGCAGTGAAGCATAATGTCTGAAGGTATACGGCTGTCACAGTCTGTGCCGCAGTGATGCATAATGTCTGAAGGTATACGGCTGTCACAGTCTGTGCCGCAGTGAAGCTCAATGTCTGAAGGTATACGGCTGTCACAGTCTGTGCCGCAGTGAAGCACAATGTCTGAAGGTATACGGCTGTCACAATCTGTGCCGCAGTGAAGCTCAATGTCTGAAGGTATACGGCTGTCACAGTCTGTGCCGCAGTGAAGCTCAATGTCTGAAGGTATACGGCTGTCACAGTCTGTGCCGCAGTGAAGCATAATGTCTGAAGGTATACGGCTGTCACAGTCTGTGCCGCAGTGAAGCATAATGTCTGAAGGTATACGGCTGTCACAGTCTGTGCCGCAGTGAAGCATAATGTCTGAAGGTATACGGCTGTCACAGTCTATGCCGCAGTGAAGCTTAATGTCTGAAGGTATACGGCTGTCACAGTCTGTGCCGCAGTGAAGCTTAATGTCTGAAGGTATACGGCTGTCACAGTCTGTGCCGCAGTGAAGCATAATGTCTGAAGGTATACGGCTGTCACAGTCTGTGCCGCAGTGAAGCATAATGTCTGAAGGTATACGGCTGTCACAGTCTGTGCCGCAGTGAAGCTTAATGTCTGAAGGTATACGGCTGTCACAGTCTGTGCCGCAGTGAAGCATAATGTCTGAAGGTATACGGCTGTCACAGTCTGTGCCTCAGTGAAGCTTAATGTCTGCTATGAAGTAACGCCTAGTATTAAAGACAAAAGTGAAAACCTCAGGTATGCATGGAGGGAGCCTGGTCGAAGCCTGGATGATTTCCAGGCTGGAGCTGTGGACTTAAGAGAGGGAGGGGGCCACATGCTATAGACATCAGGAGGAGGGTGGGCAAGGGGAGAAATGGAGGTAGAAAGGTCACTTCAGACACCCCCTCCCCCTCCCCCTCCCCTGAATAGCTACTCGGCTGCCAGAGAGCTGCTAACCATCAGGGACTCTAAGGCAACCTGGCTGATTGCAAAGCCAGACGACTTAAAGGGAGAGAAGCGCAGAGCAGCCAAGGAGGAAAGTGGCCCGAGCGGACCAGCAGGCCCCGATTCTGCTAAGCACCGAGCAGCAAACGCACTTTAATGCCAGCGTGATGTGGCTGATTTCCTTTGGCTTGTCGACGGTCACATGCACGGGATTTGACCCTCCTGCTGGAGTCTGAAGGCAGTTTCCCATCTGTGCTGGCTCTCTAACAGGCCACAGGTCCTACCTGCACGCTGGGAATCCATGCTGGTAAAATCCAAGGTTGAGTGACCACGATATACAGGGCCGAAGGCTATGGAAATTATATCGAATCCAGCTTACAGGGATGGGTTTTATAGTCTTATCTATCACGCAATATTTGCCTAGATTCAATTCAGTATTCCTAGACATGAACCGTAAAGACGATGCATTGGTGCGGTTTGTCCTCTTGATCGTTTGCTGCTCTAGACTAATCTAAGTGTCATTTAACAGCCAAAGTTCCTGGCTTCACGCAGAACAATCATGGCAACATTTCCTACCCAAGGGTTCATCCATCTATCCATGCTACAGGCATCAGGCAGGGAATAACCCAGGTTTTCCTAAGGGTGTAGTAGGAAATTCGTTAATATTGATATATGTCAGCTGTGTCTACCAACTGAAATGAACAGATAATTGCAGCTCATGGATTGTTCGCCGAGCTATGAGAGTGTTAAATGAAAATAACAAAGACGAAATATAAGGTTATAATGATGAGGCCCCTTTGAAGCCTCCGTAGTCCGTAGACCGGCAGACCCGGAGTGGCAGACTGGGAGAAAATGTGCGAATGGATGTTTTCATCTCAAGGCCAGACATCGCCGTGGTGGCCTGTGAAGAGCTGGGGGAGCTTGGGGGAGGGGGGGGGGGGGGTAATGGTGCTACGAGTTTAGGCTCCAGGCCAAAGTGTCCCAGAGTCGGCAACACCCAGGTGATAAGATGTAAAAGCCCTGCAGCATCACAAAAGCTATTTATTTACATTAGTAAGTCAGCAGAACGTCAGTCTGATGGCACTATGTCTGAGAATGCTGCAAAGTCAGCCTGGGATCCCCCGGCCCGGTGACTCTTCCACAGCGACGCCGCCAGTCCCTCCATCTGCCCGTCCACCTGGCTGTGCCAGGCAGCCAGCTTTCTATGGTAGCCGTGTCATAGCTGAGGGAGAAGGTCAGAGTGGGTGCGCGCCAGTCCGCATTTCATTAGAATCATTCGGATTCCACTAAGAGTGCTAGTGCAGCGTTGTGGTGAGTCTGGAACCTGTCCCAGGCGGCACTGGGCTGGGGGACACCCAGCACAGGATGCCAGTTCATCACAGGACTCACAGTCACCTCCACACACAAAGAGTGGGGATGGGATTCAAACCCACACGATACGGGGAGAACATGTAACCTCCACACACACAGAGCAGGGGTGGGATTCAAATCCACAACCCTGAATATTTCCACTTTGAATAGATTGCACGTAGATTAAATCATACTGCATTTCCGACCAGTCCAGCGCATTGCCCAGATAAATGCTTTCATTTTTTCAGCTGAAAACCCGGTGAGCGTTTTGATGAAGTCCTTGCTTTCACCATGTCATTCATCCTGGTGTAACTGAATTATCATCAGTGCACAGTCTGCACCTAAACTATGGAATGGAGGAATTTTGTAATTATAGAAACGCTGCTTTGCTGATCACTTTCAAATGAGCTGCTGCCTTAAACGGCATCATTCCCTGAGAAGAAAGCGCGGCAGGTATTCGTCGTTCTCTAACAAAGGCCTGATTAATACGCAATGACCTTCCTGAAAATTATTATATGACTGGATTTAAAGGGTTTTTTATAGAAGCATATGTACCTGCAGCTCCATCCATTATCAAACAGTCATCTTCCCATTTTTATGTGCTTTACAGTCAGGTGCTAAAGTGCTAAATGCAATCATTAGGTAAATAATGTGATAATTCATATAACGATGAATTATAAAGAAAATTCTGATTGAGGATGGAGTGGTGAATTACATGTGTGTCTGTATGTGCCTGTGTGTGTGTGTGTGTGTGTGCCTGTGTGTGTCAGTGTGTGTGTGTGCCTGTGTGTGTGTGTGTGTCAGTGTGTGTGTGTGCCTGTGTGTGTGTGTGTGTGTGCCTGTGTGTGTTTGTGTGTGTGTGTGTGTGTCAGTGTGTGTGTGTGCCTGTGTGTGTGTGTGTGTGTGTCAGTGTGTGTGTGTGCCTGTGTGTGTGTGTGTGTGTGTGTGTCAGTGTGTGTGTGTGCCTGTGTGTGTCAGTGTGTGTGTGTGCCTGTGTGTGTTTGTGTGTGTGGATGTGTGCCTGTGCATGTGTGATTACAAGTCCTCCTCTACTGGATGAGTATTTCAAATATGTTGGACATTTGACTGTGCAAAATAATCCATAGCCTTGTTTAGATGTCTCTATCAGATTTCCAAAAGTTTTGTTGATTTTTAAGAAATGTGCTTCTACCGTGGCACCCAGGGACAGACCTAAATCCCCCCCAATACCTGCACACCCCTCATCAGCAGCAGGTCAGGTTAGATAATGCTGGACCCACCCGTCCATTTTCCATAGCCGCTTAACCAGTGCAAGGTCACTGTAAGCTTGGATTCCATCACAGGACAAATAGCACCAGAATAGTGAGAGGAAACCCACTGACACAGAGGCACACAGAGACACAGAGGCACACAGAGACGAAGAGGCTCCCAGAGACACAGAGGCACACAGAGACGAAGAGGCTCCCAGAGACACAGAGGCACACAGAGACGAAGAGGCTCCCAGAGACACAGAGGCACGCAGAGACGAAGAGGCTCCCAGAGACACAGAGGCACGCAGAGACGAAGAGGCTCCCAGAGACACAGAGGCACGCAGAGACTAAGAGGCTCCCAGAGACACAGAGGCACGCAGAGACGAAGAGGCTCCCAGAGACACAGAGGCACGCAGAGACGAAGAGGCTCCCAGAGACACAGAGGCACGCAGAGACGAAGAGGCTCCCAGAGACACAGAGGCACGCAGAGAAAACAGAGAAGAAGACAGTGCCCCCGCCAAGGCACCAGACCTCCTAAGGTCGACGCCGACGTCCCAAATGAAGGATGCAGATAATCCTTCTTATTGTCTAGTGGAAACAGCCCAGGCAGCTTCATGGGAATGAAAACTACAAACCAACACCCCGATGCTTGCAGCTATTATCACTTTTAGAACTTGGAGCAATTATACAAGTGGCCATAATTTATTGCATCTGTGATGCTGGTGCAAATTATCAGTCACGGTGCAACAGAGACTAAACAGACTCAATGAGTCTTATCTATCCCTGCACAAATTACATGCAATTAGAATAAATGCCACGTTTAATGTATGTGTGTGTGTGTGTGTGTATATATATATATTTTTTTTCTACAACATGATGCAACTTATCTACGGAGCTCCACTTGTTAATATATGAACCAGACCAAACTAATCAAACTGTGACTCACTTGCTACTCAGATCCTCTTGACTGGCTAGATACATCAGTGATGAGCCTTTTCTACTCGTGTTCCATTGAACATGGAGTCAGGAACCATCTCAGGAACACTACTGTCTCCACAATTAGGCCAGTATTGCTGTCAAAACTGAGTTTCGACATGCATCTGTAGTGTAGAACCATTTTGGACTTCTGCACTAAAGGGAAGACATTAATGTACCTGCTCGTTTGCAGTTAAATGACTAATGCGTGGATATATTTAAACATCCCGGCAGTTCAGGAATCAGCTCACTGCGTTATTTTATCCCTGAAACATATTATACAGTACAGTATTTTGAGAAGGAATACAGCATATTGTACATTCTGCAGAGTTCATCCAGGTGTTACTGCTATGGCTGCTTAAACAGCCTTTGTTAGAAACTCGTAGACTTACCTTAAATCATATACATAATGATTTTCTCATGTGTAGCATCACAGAGCAGAAATGCTTGTTTTTCTCTCTCGGTGAAGGTTTCATAGACTGAATAACAAGGCTTGTTATTCTGCTTTTACACTCCAGAGCAGGGAGGTCTGCATAACAAACTGTGCGCAGCAGTACTTGGGCTGTTAGCACTAAGGACATTTTTCTTTAGAAGAATTCACAGGTCGATTCAAAATGGGCTCTAAGCGAACTGCACAAGCTCAGTCTGATAGCGGCTGCGGAAAATGCTGCACTATTGTGGGTTACAAATAAAAGTAATCAGGATTTATTGACTTTCAAAGACTGGGTTTGGAGAAAAGGGGAACCATTATTCACTGTGATCCCTGTCCTTGACAAATTGCAGAAAGTGACAAATAAAGATTCTGAGAGTGAACATCTCAGCCGCCTCCCTGTCAGCATGTCCTTCTGCTGCCTTAGGAGACTGAAATGGCCACTGAAATGGCCGCTTGGCGCCGTCTGTTTTCATACGGATTTTGTAACACAAGCAGTTATACAAAGTTTGAACTGAATTCCCTCATTGAGATCTCTCAACCAAAACTCAATAATCAGATATGGCTTTCTACAGAGTTTAATTACATATAAATTGTGAATTAGTGAATCCTCTTTCTATGTGAACTATGTGTGCATTGACCATTGAGAAATCTCTCTTTTTTTTTTTTTTGTGCTTGGTCAATGCGCTTACTAACTTTATCACTGCGGTAAATATGAATGGGAAGGACTCATCTATGGAATATTCTGGAAGCAGACTGGTGCAGATTTGGGTTCCATTGGGGAATTTGGATGGATGCAGAAGAGGCTCATTTTTAACCTTTGTCCCGTGTTAGCTTTCAGTTCCTATCTCTTATGTTAAATGGGTCGGCGCCGACCCGTGTATTAAATCAGCCATCAAATACCCTCAAAACAATCATTTATCATCCAATTTGTTTCTTACCTCTTGGTTACCTTGTTAGGCTTCCTTATCCATGTAAAGATTGGTTTTAGTATTTTTGGTGTGGCTTTCTGGACAGCATACCTCTCATTTTCAAAAAAAAAAAATAATGGTAAAATAAACCTCAAGAGAATCATATAACTAAACTGAATTGGTCTTATCTTGCCTTGCATGCCTGGGCATGCCTTTCCTAGTGAATTTTTATTTATTTTTACATTTTGTTTAAATACAGGTTTCTGATGCAGTACACAAATTTATGTAGTGCTTTTATGCATTTTAAACTTACATACGGGTCGGTGCCGACCCGAACACCATAGGAAGGCTAAAGAGCTTATCAGGACCTGCTGTTTCTCCTCAAGACCCCATCCCATAATATAACACATTGTTTCACAACAATCCCAAAGTCATCCCTGCTTTCTCCATGAAAAAATTCCCCAAAATCTTCACATAAGCCTTTGGGATAATTCAATATTTATTTGCATACCACAAACATAAACAAAGCCAAGGGTATGACTTTGTGCTCTGTTATTAGAGACCTAGCTGTGCCTCCCCACCCCCACCCCCACAGGCCTCATTTAAGAAGAGAGCTTCACAAACAGAATGAGTCCATCATTCTCTGGTCAGCTGTCTCCTCACATTTGACAGAAAACTGGGCGCAAGCAAGAAGGAAAGAGGCAATGAAGACGGAGACGGAGGGGAACGGCACATATACACGATCAACACAATTAAATTCTGCAAAGTCCAACTTTAAAAAGGCCAAAAGGGACTTTTTAAAACGTGGGTGGAAGGTGGTTTGGACATAATTAGCACTTCCACCGAGATGGAAAGATTCAGTGGATCTCAAGGCGTGGGAGGAAATGTTATTTACATTCTCGCATGTAATAATGGGTGCTGATGGACCGAAGTGGCCTTCCCCACTTGGAGCAGAACCATACGTCATAACCTTTCCGACCTGCTGTAGGTGAACAGACCAAATGCAAAAAAAAAAAAAAAAAAAAAAAAAAAAACAGAACACGGAGGAAAATGATTTCCAGTGTGTGGAGACAATTGTCTGTTTGTTGTGTAGGGAGAACTTCCCAGGAAAAGTATATAGGAATATGCAAGAACACATGTGAGGAAAATGTAAATGGAAAAAAGAAAAAAAAAACCAGAAAGAACTCCCAAAAGAAAAGCAAGACAAAGAATCATACATTCCATGAAGAGAGGCTGCCGTTTGTCTTCTGATTTTTCTCTCCTTATGGCAAAAAAGAAGGGAAAAGGTTTATATAAAAGCCTGAAGCTATACAGCTTGATTAGCCTTGGATGGGGGGGTTGGGGAGTGGGTGGAGGGGTGCATTTGGCAGGGATCCAAACTATCGCCTTAAACCAGCTTATAAAAACCATACGGCGGGCAGAGAAAAAAGAGACACACAAATCAGTCACCCCTCCCTCCACACAAATGGCCCACCCCCGTCCTCTGAAAACATCCTTTTCTCTAATTTTCCCTCCCTCTTTCCTTTGCTCCCTCCCTCTCCCCTTCTCCCCCTCCAGATTTTGGAGAGTCCTGCACAGAACCAGAGGTCTGTGTGCGGGAAGGAGGTAGGAAGCAACGGGACAGGGGCAAGAAGTAGAAGTTGGAGTGAGACTTTGAGGAGGAAAGGGGAGAAGTGAGTTTTAGCAGGAGAGGGGAGTGAAGCAGGAGGGCTGCCAGTGTAGTGAAGCAGTGAAGCAGGAGGACTGCCAGTGTAGGACAGGTGAGGGACCCCACAGCTTTGTGGAGAATGCGTCCTGCCATGCACGGCTATGTTCTGCTGTCCGTGATCTACGGGTTTTGGTCGCCCTGGGTGTGGGGCCAGGAGTTGAAGGAGCGGGATGCCCTGTGCAGTGAGGATGGCTGCTTCGTGGTGTACTTCCAGAGAAAGACCTTCCTGGACTCCTGGAGGAGCTGCAAGGAGAAAGGTGGCAACCTGGCCACGTTGAAGAGGCGTGAGGACGCGGATCTCATCGGCAAGCTCTTCTCCGGCGTGGAGCCGCGGGGGCCCCGCAGTCGGGTGCGGCTGTGGATCGGGCTCCAGAGGCAGCCGCGCCAGTGCTCGGCCACCAGGCCCCTGCGTGGCTTCACCTGGGTCACCGGCGACCAGGACACCAGGTACACCAACTGGCTCCGGGACGACTCGGCCAGCACCTGCACGGCGCCCCGGTGCGTGGTGATGATTCACGACACCGAAAAGGCCGACCATAGAGACAACTTTAAGTGGCTGGACGGCTCGTGCTCTCTCCCTGTGGATGGCTTCCTCTGCCGCTATACCTACATGGGCATGTGCCGGGCTATGCCAAATGAGGGCGGGGGGGCGGCCCGCTACACCACGCCCTTTAACCTGCACACCTCTCTGCTCAGCTACCTGCCATTTGGCACCGTAGCTACTGTACCCTGTCCGGATGGGACTAAGGGTGACCAGTCAGTGTTGTGCATGCTCAGGGAGGACGAGAAGGTCGGCTGGTCCAGAGATGCCCCGCTGTGCTCCGACACACCCACAAACTGGTGCGAGGAGGACAACGGTGGCTGCAATCACTACTGTATCAATGCAGAGACTCACTACTACTGCGGGTGCTCGGATGGCTTCCTTCTGGATAAGGACGGTCAGACTTGTGTGCAAGTAGACAACTGCCTCGGAGTCCCTTGCGAGTTCGAATGCCAGCCCACTCTCAGGGGTTACCTCTGCACATGCCCAGAAGGCTACCTGTTAGCTCCCAATGGCCACGACTGCCTGGACATAGACGAATGTCTCCAGAGCCCGTGTCCCCAGCTGTGCATCAACGCACCGGGGACCTTTGAGTGCCGCTGCGGCGAAGGATACCAGGCAGACGCGGGGGGGGACTGCCAGGATGTGGACGAGTGCCTGGAGGACCGCTGCGCGCACAGCTGTGAGAACTTGCCCGGTTCCTTCAGCTGCCACTGCCGCCTGGGGTACTCCCCCGTGCCTGAGGATCCCAGCCGCTGCCAGGACACAGACGAGTGCCAGATCCCCGGTACCTGTCATCAGATGTGCGTCAACTACGAGGGTGGCTTTGAATGCCATTGTGAGGAGGGCCGCGAGCTCCAGCCTGATGGCTATTCCTGCATGCCCGTCCAAGACGTTACAGAGTTACCCGCTGCTACCATTTCATATCTAAGTATGACCAGCTTACCAGGAGCCCCCTGGGTACCCCAGATCCCTGACTTTTGGGTACCTCCGCTGCCAGACTGGCTGACTGACAGTACCTCCCTCAACTGGCTGACAGAGGCTACCAGTCTTGAGCAGCTACCGACTGACCAAACACAACTGACGGATACACCATCAGCAAGGCCCACAGATGGACGTAACAATGGACGCGCTGTTTCTGATTGGACGGGAAAGACCAGAATAGCCTCCTTAGCACCGACAGCCACACCTGATTGGTCCGAGGAAGAAAGTACCACAAGTTCACCTGACACACCAGACTGGATCGAGGAGGAGAGCACAGCAATGCCATCAGTGGCCTCTACATCACCATCGGGATGGAGTGCGTGGCAATGGTGGTGGCAGAGCTCAACTTCAGGAGCCTCAGAAGATTACGTTGGACAGGAGGGTGATGGGCACCTGAGATCCAGAGGAGCTGAATCTGAGAAAAGGGCTACAACACCTTCTGGTGTCTCCACGACTTCCCCCAAGTCCAAAGCAGGAGTCACCATAGAGCGACACACGCCTCCCCTTTTCCTCACTCCCCACACCCCCTCCACCCCAGCGCCGGGGCAGTCGGGGAGCGAGGGCAAGCAGCGGCAGGACAGGAGCTGGCTGGTGGTGGCCCTGTTGGTGCCGCTCTCCATCTTCGTGGTGATCATGCTGGCCCTGGGCATAGTGTACTGTACCCGCTGTGCAGTGCAGCCGCGCAGCAAGAGCGCCGCCGACTGCTATCGCTGGATTACCAATTCCAGGCCGGACACCTCCAGCGCCACCAAGTCCCGCGTGTAGCCCGGGGAGGGGCGGGTCTGTGCTCGTGCACAAACTGAATCAGTGACAGGGGAAGAGCAGGGGGCCCTTCTCATCCTGCTGCTTCTGCTACTTTCAAAACATGGGAATTTTCTGCACATTAAGTGCCTTCTGCAAATGCCTGATGCTTCCGGAAGATCTCATTCCCCAGCGGTGCTAACTTGGAATGTTAGGAATTTCTCCTTTAAGGTTATTAAAGAAAATGAGGTGAAGTGTATTGTAAGAAATGGGGGGGGGGGGGGGTGCAGAAATCAGTGTATGTCTATATTGTGGGTCGCTTTGGACCTGCGTTTACGGCTTATTTCCTTAGATACGAGGACGGACGGGAGTGTGGATCGCCGATGCGCTAAATCAGATCCGATGCTAATAGGACGGAGCTGTGAACCTGAAGTATATGTGAATGCAGCCTGGCTTTGAAAATCAATGCCTGTAAAAACACTTATTTAGATTTATGCTTGACTTCACATGTGCACATATTACGAAGAGCAAGGCATTAGCCACATACATATTTGTGTGGCTGCACTGTTTATGAATGTTTTGAAGTTGGATTTGCGGTGAGTTTTCTATGGCTCGCGCGGTTCTGGAGTTATTTACTAATGCCTCGGTCTTGAAAGCACAGGAATCATAAATTAAACCCTTAAACTCCGCCGTTGAAACAAAGGCACGAAAAAATAAGTTTCCTGGCTAGCAAATGTCTATGCGCTGAAACTGATCGCTTTAATTTTGCAGCTCAGAGGCAGGAAGATCCAGCTGCAATAAGAGAATCATAAATGCATTGCACTGATCTGAGTTCAGATCCAAATCCTTCATAGGCATCAAAGCCAGCGTTATTTTCTATTGACGTATTAATCAATCAAGAAGCACCATGAAAAACTGAAACCTAATATGTCTTCCTATGATTAGTGATTCTGGCCTGGACCTATTAAGCCACATGATTTCCTAACACAGCTTCTCCCAGTCTTTGTTCTTTAGCCATGTTATAGTGCCCCCTAGCACCTTTTTAGTAACACAGTCATAGACACCAAGTACGTAGGGACTGGTTTTGCTGCGGCATAAATTGTACTGCAACACTGAACAACCCTCTCTAGTACAGCAGAAAGAATGTGAAAAGCGCAGATTTGTTTGGCTTTTTGTGGGGTGCGTGATACCATGGAGCACTACAGCCTGACTTAGATCATTTTTGTCACAAGTTTAATTGGACATCATGTCATGCAAGTGTTTGATTTACACTTCAGTTGGCCGTGCTGGGCTGCACTCAGCCTGGAGCGCCTGGTGAAGCAGAAGGATGGAACCCTTCTGCCAGGCCCGATTATGTCTGTCTCAAGTCGTGCTCTCAGGAAATGCTGATCCCATTTACTGTATGCGGCCCGAAAATGCGAGGGGTCAGCAGATAGCGGTCCTTTGGAGAAGCGGCAGATGAAGTGTGGAGGGAGGCGGGAAGGGTGTGAACAGAGGGAGCTGGGGGGGGGGCGTCCCAAACCCCGCAGGACCACGGCGCTCCGAGAGACGCGCTCCTGCTGGCCCTTCACAGTGGTTGCACCACCTGATCCAGGTCATCCTTCTCACCCTATTTAGATCTTCACTCTGGAGGCGTTTTCCAAAGGCTCTGGCTCTGCTTTCTGTCACACCTCAGATCTGAGCACATCGTGCCAGAAAATCTGGGTGGGCTTCGCCTCACACACATTCCGGTCGGTGATTTCTCATTGTTACGTGTCTCAGCAGTGACATGACTTGGGTCAGCGCGTATGAACACAAATCAGCGACTAATACTGTTCAAATTCACTTGCAACATTACTTCTAATAAACTTGTCAAACTTGACAAAGACTGAATTCGTACCGCCTGCACTAGAGATTTATTTCAAATAAAAACATCTTTTCTGCTACCTTGGATGTCTCCATCATTTCCAGCCCCCATGTCTTTATTATTATCTGCCTGAAAGATCTCAGCCCAGTTATTGGTTCAGTCGCGTCTCTCAGTCAATCAAACACTGTGTTCTGATGTTAAAACATGAGGCTGCAACTGGCCCGGTTGAGCAGAACTGAAAAGTGCCCGTTTCATTTAGAGCTGATTCATTCAGATGTACATTATGCTGCTCTAGAGGAATTTCAGGATCTGGGCTCCCATAACTGCCCCCAGCACCCCGTTAAGACGAGAAATGGCATCCCGCGTCTTTAATATCCAGCGAGAAGCGGGCCCACCCTTGCCTCTTTTTGGCCTGCAGGGATGTCGGACTGCAGTTCAAATCAAAGCCAATGAGCACCTGCTCTGGCCTTTTCCCACAGTGCCTGGAGTGACAGCAGACAGCCGGTGTGAGGCCTGCTGCTAGCGCCGGGCACAGGAGGCAGGAAGGCCTGCTGCTTATTGCTGCCATTCAGCAGACAGCCGGTGTGAGACCTGTTGCTAGCGCCGGGCACAGGAGGCAGGAAGGCCTGCTGCTTATTGCTGCCATTCAGCAGACAGCCGGTGTGAGACCTGCTGCTAGCGCCGGGCACAGGAGGCAGGAAGGCCTGCTGCTTATTGCTGCCATTCAGCAGACAGCCGGTGTGAGACCTGCTGCTAGCGCCGGGCACAGGAGGCAGGAAGGCCTGCTGCTTATTGCTGCCATTCAGCAGACAGCCGGTGTGAGACCTGCTGCTAGCGCCGGGCACAGGAGGCAGGAAGGCCTGCTGCTTATTGCTGCCATTCAGCAGACAGCCGGTGTGAGACCTGCTGCTAGCGCCGGGCACAGGAGGCAGGAAGGCCTGCTGCTTATTGCTGCCATTCAGCAGACAGCCGGTGTGAGACCTGCTGCTAGCGCCGGGCACAGGAGGCAGGAAGGCCTGCTGCTTATTGCTGCCATTCAGCAGACAGCCGGTGTGAGACCTGCTGCTAGCGCCGGGCACAGGAGGCAGGAAGGCCTGCTGCTTATTGCTGCCATTCAGCAGACAGCCGGTGTGAGACCTGCTGCTTATTGCTGCTACTCAGCGGACAGGAACCAAGCAGCTGGAAAATCACTGTCCTCCTAATAAGAACTGTGTGTCTCCGTACAATCTATAGGCATACAGAGATTCACCTCCGTGGATGGAACTCTGACAAAGTTTGTTCTTTCTTTTTCAGTCTTCTTGGTCTATTAATCATTGTCTGCCTTCCGCACTTTAATGCTCTAAACAGTGCAGCTTTATAGCAAAATGGTCCAGCTCTGGATGTTTGTACAGCCACGTCCATAAAGCCCAGAGCCTGTGTAACTGCAGCACACAAGGACAAATCGCAGGGAGGCCACTGCTGCCTGACGGCGAATCAACAGCAGCTTTGGTCCGGCTGGGGGTAGCGAGGTTTGGGGGGCGATGCGATTATGGCAGGCAGAGGCTCGCCTGGGCCCCCCTGCTGCTTTCACAGGCGCAGAGAGTAATGGCCTTTCTGGTTAAACTGGGCAGACCACCTCAAAGAGAAGCCTGCTAGCCAGCAGCATCTCCACGGGGGGGGGGGTCACGTTAGCCGGTGGGATGATCATAAATTCCCCGATAAGAGGCGTCCAGCGTAAAGTACACAGAGGACGCCGTGATGGATTTCCAGTGCTTCTGAAGTGCTGTGTCAGCAGATCAAAGCTTTGTGTGTCACTGGAAAAATAAAACGACAAATGTAATCTGTTCTTATACGAGAAATTTAACCCCATTTTGTACAACTCTGCTGTGAAAATCAGCGTATCTGGTGTTGATGGTCAGTACATTACAATCCATATATCTTTAGGGTGGAGCCGTATCCACACGCTCGCCGATAGAGAGAGCGCCGTGTTTCCCGAAACTTCTGCCCTTAATTTGATTTCCAGTGTTGGGCTTGCAGATGGAAGATAAAATTCCTTCCGTCTTCTACACGAGTACATCTCGGCTGCTGAACCCCGGGGGCAGTGAGATTGGAAATATTACGAGATGAAACAGCATAAAACCAGCTGGGCAGTAATTTTTTAACCACTGCAGAGTACATCAGTTTAATGAGTGAATTTTAATTTGCTAACTTTAATGCGAACCAAATGCAAAAGAATAATAGTGATTAAAATCACCCTCGTTACTCATTTATTTTTTTTTTAAGTGTTTTCGAAAACAAAAATAGCTGTTTTTCGGGCTGTATTTCCTGTAGCAGAAAGCAGCAACCCAAACACGCACATATTCCCACAGTCCAAGATAATCTGCTTGAAATTCAACTGATGTGTTCCGTCAAGATGTCCCACTTTACCGCTTTGCTTCTAATCTTCAAAGGCCGCACTTCACAAAGAGCAGCGGTAACAGGGACATGCTGTCTGCTGTGAATCACCGTCTCAGACGACAGCGACCTAATGCGCTGCCCATTAGCGGCTTGGCCTGGAGCGCTGTCCCTCCAGAAGACCCAGTAGTCACCTCACCTGAGGCTCAATCTCAGCACATCGTCCCATAGACGTGTCTGTTTATTCTCAATCCAAAGCAGAATGGAGGATTTTCTCAGCGAGCCCCATTAATTTACCGCCGTGGACTTAGAAACGAGACCGCTGGGCATGGACTGGCCGCTGTTAAAAATATGGATTCCTGTGTCAGCGGTTGCGGGGTGGGGGGGGGAGATGAGCAGGGAGAGTTTGGCAGGGATGCTGTGAAGAATCCACACTGACCGCGGGTTCTGTCAGGCGGCCAGCCGGCACATCGCAGGGACACTCGCCGCGAGATCGGACCTGAAGAACGAAGAGTCTGAAAGATGCTTTGTTTGGGGGGGCAACTACATGGGGAGCAAGGACTAAACCATTATGTCAGGAAGGGGGGTGTCCTTTAGACTAGCGGTGCTGTCAACCCCCACCCTGCCTTGGTATGTCCTTCATTATGCTCAGTAAATAATATGAATTACACGATTATTCTTTTGTAGTTAAACATCTGGCTTTTGAAAGTATCTTATTTTTTTGTCACCCCAAATGATGCATCATTTTTTCATGTTGTTGTGCTTCATATATTTATAGTAATCTGCCTGCAGTTGTTAGACTGTAGATTTGAATTTGACACACAAAAGTAATTTCTAACCTGCATGAAACCCACATTGCATTTTGCAGTCTTTTCAGCCCCCGATCATCCATGTTCTGGCCACATACCTGGTACAGGATACCAGCTAATCCTGACAGTCAGACTTTGGACTGCAGGTGGAAACAGGTCAAGATCCCCCCACATACGGGATTCATACCCTCGTCCCCGGAGGCGTAAGGTGACGGAGCCCAGAGCCACCACATGACTCTTAAAGGCTGCTTGTATTTGTGCTGTTGTAAGAGCATATAAAACAAGTGACGCTACCTATGCAGATAATAACCTGAGCTGGTGGGAGGGTCTGGACACGCCCCCTTCTCAGGTGGAGCTCGGCACTGAGCCAATGGGAGGGCCTGGACACGCCCCCTTCTCAGGTGGCACTCAGCCAATGGGAGGGCCTGGACACGCCCCCTACTCAGGCGGAGCTCGGCACTGAGCCAATGGGAGGGCCTGGACACGCCCCCTTCTCAGGTGGCACTCAGCCAATGGGAGGGCCTGGACACGCCCCCTACTCAGGCGGAGCTCGGCACTGAGCCAATGGGAGGGCCTGGACACGCCCCCTTCTCAGGTGGCACTCAGCCAATGGGAGGGCCTGGACACGCCCCCTACTCAGGCGGAGCTCGGCACTGAGCCAATGGGAGGGCCTGGACACGCCCCCTTCTCAGGCGGAGCTCGGCACTGAGCCGGTGGGAGGGCCTGGACCCGTCCCCTTCTGAGCTCGGCACTGAGCCAATGGGAGGGCCTGGACACGCCCCCTTCTGAGCTCGGCACTGAGCCGGTGGGAGGGCCTGGACACGCCCCCTTCTGAGCTCGGCACTGAGCCGGTGGGAGGGCCTAAACACGACTGCACTAAGCTGAATGGTTGGATGGATGGACACTCTTCAAAGATATATTAGGGAATATACTTTATACATTTACTTCCAAGCTTTTTAAGACCTTTGCGAAAAAATTTAAAGGACTTAAAATAGTTTTAAAAGAAAATGCATATTGAATACATCACCCATCACCCAGGTTCCGTGACCCAGTTGCGGCTCACCCCCCCCAAGAACCATCCTCATCTTCTCTGATATCTTCCCTTCGTAGCATATCTACAGCGTCCTTTCAGTTGGCCCTACAATGCTTGCTGCACTAGTTCAAATGTAACTTCTTGTCTTAAGATATCTTGCACTGTGTTTTCTGTTAACTGGTGTACTCCTGTTTTTTTGCTGGTAGTGTTCTGTGAAGTGTTCCCCTGTCTGTTTAGTCATTTTTGTACTTCATGTCTGACACTGGGCCACAAACAATTCTAGTACGTTCACACATACTGGAAACAGAGTGAGTTCCGATTCTGATTCTGAATATGAGCAGTTAAAGTCTGGTGCTGGTCTCTTTATCTCCTGTCCAAGGCAGTCGTGCCAAATAAACAAGGATCTTTTTGTTTGTGTTATCAGTTTTTGCTAAATGAATCCTTGGGTCTGTTTCAAGGACGCTGTAGTTCATGATCCAGCTTTAACAAAACCAGATGCAGCCAAACCTGGATCAATAACAAACAAGCTTCATTCTTGGCAAAGACTCTGTCGCCAGCGTTCAGTACAGTATCTCTGTCTAATTATGAGTTTGAGCCCGGTCCAATCACCCGCTCTGCCTTCATAGGGCAAACGTGTTCGTCTGGCCTTTGTGGTGACTCTCAATGGCCTTTTCACTCCGTGGACACATTAACGTCGTCCTTGTGTGGCTGTAATTTTCCCCTCCTATGCTCCACAGCACTAAACACCAAAAAAAGAAGGGTTTCGTTCCAGCGGTTATCCACCGGGACGAATCTATAACATAGCCCGTCTTTCAGGAGCAGGTCTCCGCTCCAAGCAAATAAAAGAGACTCCAAGCAGCTCACATGACCATGCTCTCCTGTCCGGCCTTGAGCTGGGCATTTGACCATGAGCTGTAATGCTGCCACTTCGCTACACCACTCTCAGCATAATATATGCGATCTGAGCAACCGTTGCTGTTTAAGTCGACGTTTTTAAAAACAAATTTTCAGCAGAAATCTGATGAACTGTTTCTGTAGTGAAAGCCTGTCTGAATGGGCCTATATGGGGCGCCAGTTGGACTAGTTCACTTAAAAATACAGCCTGACCTTCAGTTTCCTCGCCAGCCAGTGGGCTGCAGTTCGCGTTCTTTCTTCTGCTCTCCCTTCTTGTCTCACTGCCCATCTCAGTCACTCGCCCCAGGTGAGGTGGCGTCCTTAATTTCCAATCCTGTCTGTGTGTGTGTGTGTGTATATATATATTTGTTTTTCCCACAGAGAAATACAAACAGCAGTTTATCATTTTTATCAGCAATTAACTTAATATGTGTGGTGAGTCAGTCAGTGGGGATGCAGTGTATCACTGTGGATACAGTGTATCACTGCGTGCTCCTTAATAATGCGCCACTTTGTGTTTATACTGGTTCCCTGCTGAGTGCTTCTCAGTAACAGAGTAACAGAGCTGCTCACATCAGTCTCACATCACCTCCCCTGCTCCACATCTTCCTGGGCAATTCTTCACTATGGCTCCACATTTTTGTTACTGCCTTAAACCATGCGGTCGAAATTGGAAATGTATGATCACTTAGGGGACAGTTCACTCTTCTCTGTCAGGAATCCACGGGGAAAAGGAAACAGCTGCAAAAGTCATTTCAAGCCGAGTGTACCGTAAATATGCAAATATATGTCCATACACTCGCAGACACACACACACAAATCTCTCCATTTTCCATAACTATATAGGGAATGAGGAATCCCCAATCATATCCCAGAAAACATGTAAGACAAGACAGGGACAACCTGGAGGAGATGCTGGCCCATCGCAGGACGCAGGACACCTTGAGATGTGTTTGTGTGTGTGTGTGTGTGCGTGCGAGCGTGTGCGCGCGTGCGTGCGCGTGCGTGCATGCGTGCGCGTGCGTGCATGCGTGCGCGTGCGTGCGTGTGCATACCCATCCATGAATTTGCTGTCTTTCCACGCAGCGTGGCACCATTAAAATTCTGCTAGCGTCAGCCGTCTCGACGGGTTGCACATGCAAACCCACTTGGAGTTGTTTGCAGATTATCCCGAGCGTCTAAATTCCTCTGAAGCGCTTTTTAACTGTCAACGTAACACAAGATCAGAAATGTTTAACGCAGCAGATGAGCTGATTTTTAGGGTTACACAAAGGCCAGAGCGATCTCCGGGAGCCCTCCTGCGCGGGCCATTCTGCGAACGTGGCCGTTTCTTGGCGGCTTCCTGGTGCTACACGAATGTGGTAGCTGCTGCTCCAACACAGGCAGCCCTGTCTGATTAATCAGGCCCCCGGTGCTCAGTTTGCTCTCTCCTCTCCCCCATGTTCTTTAAAAGCAATGAAAGAGCCGTCAAGAGAGATTGAAATCAGCCGCCTAGCTCTACACGCCGCCACAGCGCTCAGGACAAACGCGCACACACACATGCGCAAGCACTAACGCGTGCATGCACACATTTACACAGGCGCATAAACACACACACACGTGCAAGCACACACACACACAAGCACTACAGCGTGTACACACACATTCACAAAAAGACACACACACAATGATTTTCTCAAAAGTTATTACTGGGTCTAAAAAATCAGTTTAAAGAAGTAGCTTAGTTTCCCATGTAAAAACTGGGCAGGTCTCAACATGCCATCTTGAAAGACAGACACACACGTAAATTACAGGTGAGGGGAGGTTTTGGGGTCAGACCTCAGAGTCAAACAGCACCTCGCACCTCTAGAGCAGTTCTCACTCTGTCAGGCATGAGATCTGGCCCCATGACCTTCCGGAATTCTGGCACAAATCCCAGCCCACTCAGCCACAGCTCCACCATATATATGTGCAAACACATAATTGTGATTATGAAATATTCCCAGCATCGACTACAGTCTTCTCGGCCACGACACCCTCCTACGCCCCCCACCCTCCCTGTCCCCCTCGTATCCTGTTCCTGCTTCACCAGGAGGACCCAGCATTGCTCCTGTGGATTACGGTCCGCGGTCACGTCATGAGGGACACGTCGTGAGGCGGACATGCTAGAAGGGACATATCTCCATGGCAACAGGAGACGTGAAGCACAAACAGTGCTCGGAGAGGTTAGTTAGCAGCCTTCGGGGGGGGGGGGGGGGGGCGGGGACAGCAGGGAGGGGGTAGGGAAGGTGATTAACAGGGAGTGGGAGTTCGGGGGGAAGGGGGGGTTTACACGTGTGTATGGCACACTTATCACTGGAGATGTTTATTAGGATAAGCAGTCACAGTGACGGTAACACAGACACGGATGGAGTGGGGAAGGAGCCCACAGCCGCCTGAGTGTGTGTGCGGTAGATGAGCTCCTCCACCCCCACCCCCACCCCCACCATTAACGGGCGTCTTTGATGTCGTGAGACGGGAGAGAAACACCTGGAAAAAAGAGCACGGCTTCCTTCTCAAGGGCAGTGAAGCAGAGACCCTGAGAGGAATGAGACTCACGTGATGTGTCACTCGACGTCACAGCCACTGTTCGAGGGGCACGGACCCCCCCCCCTTAATGAGAAGCGCTGGCCCTCTTTCGGGTTCACAGTCTTCTGCTCATCGCATCTTGTTGAGGAGGATCATTTGTGGTCAGATGAAGATGCCACGCTGGTGGCGTGTTCGGCAAACCTGACCACTGAGTCATGGAGCCAAGGCAAGTCAGTCCGCTGCTTCTGAACATCGAGTCACAGAGCTCAGATGAGTCAGAGTGCTGCATCTGAACACTGAGTCACAGAGCTGAGGCTAGTCAGTGCACTGCATCTGAACACAGAGTCACAGGGCCGAGATGAGTCAGTGCACTGTGTCTGAACACCAAGGCATGAAGCTGAGGTGTGTCAGCAAGCTGCATCTGAATACTGAGTCATGGAAACGAGGCAAGTCAGCGCACTGCGTCTGGGAACTGGCAGTGTGGCTCTGAAAGCTCCCCCCAAATAAGAATGGAATCCACGTCCCTGTTAAACCCTGAGAGTCTCTGTTAACCCCTGAGAGTCCCTGTGAGCTCCTGAGAGTCCCTGTGAGCTCCTGAGAGTCCCTGTGAGCTCCTGAGAGTCCCTGTGCTCTTCCCACCCAGCTCGGAGAGCTTCTGCTCCCTTTCACTATCCGAACGCATGTAGTCTGATGCATCGATATTGTCTGCAGCGTGTGTAATTATTTGCGTGTGTAACACTGTGTCCCTGCCACGGGTCTCCGGGTCGGTGCTTCTGGAAGGACCGACGAGCGTATGAATAACTGCTAAGCGAATTACCTAATCCGACAACCTCCATGGGTGTGAATAAGGCAAACTATGGGAGGACTTCTGCGTGACTAATAAACACTGACACAAAAGTGACGCAAGAAAACACAAACATGAACAATTACTCATTCTTTATATTAGTATCTCTGGCCAACAAACGCTCGCTGTCTTTAGAACGCCATCCATGTAATAAATCTTCTGTATGTTTAATGTATCGACCCATAGCGACCCGGCACTGAACTGACCCAACAGGCTGGCTCTGGGCACGACGACGGATCGATTTCTTAAAAGGACAAAACCTTTTTACTGTATTTTTAACAGCTTCTGGGTTTTTATGGCAGATGAGGTAACAGGCAGTGATGTCACACTAAGTACAGATACGCGAGAACAGGAACCACAGTTAGCAAACCATCTCCCCCAGTACGATGTCAGTGTGTACCGTACAATCCCAACAGTAAAAGGAAATTCTCATTTTGAAAACACCGCATCACCAGCCAGTTTTCTCGACTGCTTGTGCCAGTCACGGTAAACTAGACACACCCGGAAAGTGCCAGAAGGACTTCCTCGTTAGCTTCAGCATACTGGCCTCTGAGTTACTGGTCTGAGTTACTGCCCACGTGTCGTTATATAAAGGTGTTATTAGGCAACAGCCGTTTTGGGCAGTATCGACATCTCTCCGAAGCTTCATCCGGGCATCTCGGAAATTTAGAAAGCAGTGGTACGTGATGTGCAGGTACCATTACGATAAACCATTTCGGAGGCCAGGCAGTCCCTGGGAAAGTCCGGCGGGCCACAGGTGGCCTGGCGGTTCAGGGCAACAGCGCAGTAATCCACCTGCTCCACGTCCAGCCCATTCTCCAGCCAGCGGAAGCAGACGATCCTTTGGAAGGAGCGGCGGAAGTTGTCCGAGACGAAGCCGTACAGGATGGGGTTGGCGCCGCTGTTGGCGTAACTGAGGATGACGAAAAGCTGCGTGACCACGGGGTTGGGTGGCCGGTGGAAGATGCTGACCAGCTGGACGATGTAGAAGGGCATCCAGCAGACCACGAACACGGCCACCACCAGCAACACCATGCGCGTGATCTTCTTCTCTGATTTGCGTCGCTGCAGCCAGCCGGCTTTCAGGCTCACCGCTCTCATGCGTACCACGATCAGGCAGTAGCACAGGCAGATGGCCACCACGGGCAGGAGGAACCCCAAGAGGAACGTGTAGACCACGAACGCCTCCGACCAGGACGACTCTGGCCACAGAAAGTTGCAGTCGACCCCGCCGTCCTGCGCCGGCACGGTGTCGGCGAAGATGATGATGGGTAGGATGACCACCAGCGAGAGCCCCCACACGCAGACGTTGATGATCTTGGCCACCGTTGGCCGGCGGTAGCGGGCCGCCTTGATGGGGTGCACCACGGCGATGTAGCGATCGATGCTGAGCACGGTCAGGCAGAAGATGCTGGTGAACATGTTGATGCCGTCCACACTGAGCACCAGGCGGCACATGAGCGAGCCGAAGGGCCAGTGTTGGAGCGCCGCCGACGTGGCCAGGAAGGGTACGCTGAACATGAAGAGCTCGTCGGCGATGGCCAGGTTCAGGATGTAGATGTTGGTGGCCGTCTTCATTTTGGCATACTTCAGGATGACGTAGATCACCATGGTGTTGCCCGTCAGGCCCACGCAGCACACGAGCGCGTAGATTGAGGGGATGACGATGGCGCTGATGTCCTGTTCCAGCTCATAATCCTTGTAGTCCAAAGAGGAGTTGACAGGCTGTCCCGTGGGGAGCTCCTCCGTGCCATTGAGGCCTGACATGTTGCTCCACAATGCTATGGGCAGTCCCTGCCTCATCCCACCCGAATATGTGCAGAAACGGCTGCTGTTACCTCACCCAACAGGGCTGGAACGGCAGCACCACAGCCCATTATTAGAACACTAAAGAACCATTATGTTCTTATGTTCCTACTTCGAGAAAAGAACACTGGGAACATTAAGTGAACTTATTAAGCAATTCCGTGAAAAGCATCTGTACTAATTAAAGATTAATATGAGGCAGGACTGCGGCTGCTTTGTGACGCCTCGCTGGTGCGGCTCAGAAGTTAGTCTCGTCTACGCCTGAGCAGGAAACGCCGAGTCAGGTCCCGACAGTAGACAAAAACGAGGTGCGTCATCCAAACACTCGTCTCGCTGGCTTTTCACTCGCTCACCATACCTCCACCGTGGATGTATTACCAGTGTACAGCCGGCGTGTAAACTCTCCCTAGTGTAAAGGCTCTCTTCGCAAAAATACTGTCACACGACGTTTCTTGAAAAATGTATAAAGCGCGTCTCCTGGCCCAATATTGTTATTCACTCATAAATATGAATCGGCGGTTTCAGAGTCGTGCAGGACCTGGGTGAGATTCTCGCCTAGACGGCAGTGGTGTTCGAGATGCCAGTGATTCCAGTGAGATTTTCCTTTCCCTCGAGGCTTCGTGATGTTTTATCTCTGGGGAGCTTCCATCCATCCATCCGTGGCACAGAGATTCACTCTCTGGCCGCTCCGAGGTCGAGGCTGCAACAACGTAAGAAACTACATTAGGTGCTGTTTATTACTGTGAATTCACAATAGATTCTAAAATAATGGCGTAAGTGTACACTCCTCCTCAGATGTTCTCGAAGGCTGCTCTTCCCATAATCATATGCAGTCATTAAATTTGCATTGTACTGAGGTATGAGGCAATTATACAAACACAAAAAATGCGGGTTTATATTAGACACAAAAAATGAGCTTTTTTGTTGTTTGCTTAATACATAAAAACACAAGGCATGCATCAGATAAAAAACATACCATGAATGAATATATATATATAAAAACACGTCTGAGAATCAATCTGCACCCTGGTCGGAGGAATGGACATTCAGATCAAAGCGAGTCCCAGAAACACTCATATTAGAATGTGTCCCCACGCAAGGGAACACCCAGTGAAAATGGGGCACGATTCAGATGGACAAACTGTCTCCGGCCAGTGAGAGCTGGGAGGACGGATTCACAGACGATGATAAATAATGATCAGTGACAACAGAAAGCAGCGAGGGACAGGCGAGCTTCTGAGCAGAGCAGCACGATGTACGCAAACACTGATCGGTGCCCAAAAAACAGCCAAAAGCAATCCAGACTAGCTAGCAGAAACTAAACCTTATGGCATTATTTCACTTAAATCAAAAAATCCGTCTTACTTCTAACACTCCGATCAGAAGTGGTTTAGTTAAGCCCAGGACAGCGTTAACGCGAAAGAGTGACGGCGGAGCTGAAAGAGAAGGTGTTAAGCAGGTGCGGTTATGGTGAAAGACACGGCGTGTTCGGGCACCTACCGTGGCTCCGGTGGAGTGTGCAGAGTGCCGGAATTAGCCGGAATCGGCTCTTCAGCACGCTGCAGTGCCTAAATTCAATTGACTGCGTTTGATCCACTGTTGAGTGAGAGAGAGGAGAACTGCGAGTGTTACAAGCTGGGGGGGGGGGGGGGGGGCACGCTGGGAGGCGGGCAGAGCAGCCCCCACCCATACTAACGTCGCCAGATCAATGAGCCGCTCGCTTCAGTGTGCTGTGTGGTGCCGGTGGCTTCTTTCTCCCTGGGGGGGCTCCACTTATTTCCCTGGGGGCGTTTGGACGAGGCCCTCGCGTCGTCTTCAGCATCTTCACCTGGGTCACGGTCACTGATTTGACATCACGGCCATGTGTGCAGTGGACCCCCGTGACGTCCCCAGAACCCATGTTCTGCATCTTGATGAGTAAACAACATTCCCCAAAGTGGCCCAAAGCCTCAGCTCTCGGGTGAGCCTTCGTTGAATTTGGAGTTTTGTTAAGTTCTGGTTAATATCCAGGCATCCTCTTAAAAGGCTGACGACTCAGGAGACCTTGACCAAACCCAAAGATACACCCACACACAATCTACGATTTACAATAATAAGGCGGCTGCCAGCACAGAGGAAATTAAGAGAACATACATGCTGTTCCTGAAGCCCTGTAGCAGAAATTGATGAATTTGCATTTTAGGCACAAAATATGCCAGATTTGCTATCGATGCCTTTGAAATGCAAATATTGCGGCACAGCCCGACCGTGGAGATGCAGATGCAGAGATTTGCATTTCCACTTCATTCTAAGCTTTCCATTAAGCATGGCTTTACACCTCAAAACTGTCCATCCAAAATACACCACAAATAATGTAACCCAACTAATTTTTCAAATAACTAAAATACATTTGTTTTCTTTTCACATCCAGACAAGCAAGTAATTTTTCTATTTTTTGTCTTACTCAATAACAAAAAATCTCTACCTGCACCAATGTGTTATATAGTGTGTGTTATATAGTGTGTGTACTAGCCTTTGTAAATAACAGTAAATGTGGTTGTGATGACATAGGACTTGATGTCTGATGTAAAATAAATGATAAAATAATAATTTTCTTGCTTCTCAAACAAAAACCTCCTCAGACAGACTATACTCAATGCAGAAGGGCACTTTCTCATATTTCCATGGATAACCTTAAGGCCAAAAGAATTTTTTTTAATAACCCAATAAGCGCCAGTCAACCAAAAGCTCCTGTGGAAAATTAGACACGGATGATATCTCACTAACACTAATAAAGATTACTAGGTTAACTGGCAGCGGTGTGGCGCGCGGGACTGGGGACAAGCCGGGGGAAATAAGGACCAGAGCCGGCACGAGACTGCTTTCCGCGTACCTCACGGCGCCGCGCCTGCGCAGATAATGCGGTTCAATTCTCCTCTGGATGTTCAATTCTATTTAAGGGCGATTCCCTACTGGATGCGGAAAAAGGCAATTTAGCTGTCTTCTTGACGCTTTGATACTGTTAACACAAGCTCAAGTTCGACTACGGCTAAATGACGCAATAAATAAATATATTTAAAATCAATATAAATAAAGAAAATATGTTTCCTGCAGTGAGCTTGCAGAGCTAGTCAGGGAGGCGAATAATTACAAGAACCAACAGGTGGCTAACGATCAATCAGGACGATCTGACCTCCGCTCCATTTCGCTTTGGCGGTTTGTCAGGCCCCGCGCGCCCCTACCTGTAAAACACTTTAATGTCAATGTGAAAACCCTGCAATTGCAGTTCCCCTCAATTCGAGTTCATATTAGCAAGTGACAACAAAATAAACGTCCGTGTATTTACTGGCACTGAGGCAGCAGACGGTGCCGAAAAAGCCGGAGCCCTCGCCGCTTTGCGCCCCTTAATTTCTGCCTGCTTTGACCGCACTTCCGACGAGCGGCTTCATGAATAATTCAGGACCGACACCAAAACCTGTGCGGCAAACGGCTTTTAGGCTCGAAACGCTGCCCGAGAGCCCCGTGAAACCTCTGGAAAAGGAATAAGCCGAAGACGGCACTGCCTCTGTGTATAGGTTATATACTCGGCTGATTGTATTATATCTCCCGCTTCTGCGAGTTTGCTGTGGAGCATCTGGGATTAAGAAAAATGGTGTTTCCATTTTTCCATGTTTTAGGCGTGGCGGAGAAGCTCAGGAAACAAGCCTTGTTCGGTATATTTTATGTTAAAAACGCTGGAAATATTTAACTGGTGGCCTCACACTTCCGGAGTTGTTAGTTTGATTCCTCACCCAGTCCTGCTTGTGGAGTTTGCACGGTTTCCCTGTTTCATGGAAGTTTCCTCTGGCAGACCATAACATGCATTTAGGCTCATGGGAATTTTACTTATGTAAAATGTTCTAAGGGCAGAAGGAAAAAATTATTGGTTCTGAGAGATAACCAATCAGATTGTAGAGGAGGTGGGTTAAAACAACTAGAGGAGGCGGGACCAATCAATCTGATGTCTTGGTCCCTACTCCGCTAGTTGTTTTAACCCACCTCCTTAACCTGATTGGTTATCTTTCTGAACCAATGACTTCTCCTTCTGCCCTCAGAACATTATTGTGTAATTTACTGAGTGTGTGTAAGAGTTGCTTGTGCCCCCCACTGCACTGAATAAGAAGCTATTAACCTCCCCCAGCTCTGAGTTAATTACATCATTCATTAGTGGTTTAGGATGCCTAGCACTTATTGGGGGGTCTCTGATTTAGAAGAGGCTGAAAAGCCCTTTACTATAGCATACACCCAGTCCATAAGGATGACATTTTCCCCCAAATGATGCTGAAAGATCAGATATTTTTAATATTACTTTCTTGTGTGTTGGCACAGTACAACCTTGGCTTATAGTTCATGCAGTAATGCCGTTTTTTTTTCTTTTCATTTTTAAGAGTAAAGAAAGCCTGCGAAAAAATGGAACTCAAAAAAAGATAATTGACACACAATGCTTTGTGTCGTTTTTTAAGGTCGGTTATACAGTAATTGAAAAACTAGTATTCATGTCTGTCGAGATGCCATTCCTGCAAATGCTATAACCCTAACGGTGCTATATTGTTTGTTGATGGACTGACGGTAGGATGGAATTTGCTTACATAATCCCTCTTCAGAGAGACGCAGAGATGTTCTCAAGCCTGTGGACGGGGCCTATTGATTTTCCGAGACACACCCACCTTTCCATCTTGTGTTCAATAAGACGCCAAATGCATTGTGTGTTCTCTCCGATCCTCCTCAGCTGAAGAGCCCCTTGCAGCAGCTGTGTGATATTTTAAAACAAGCGGTGTTGTTAAGCTGACATGGTGGTGGTCGCCATGGACTGATCTTTCCCATATAAAAGATGCATGTGTTCTGTCTTAAAGGCACACGGTCAGACTCAGAAGCCAGATTATTGTATAGCTGTGACAAATAAAATGACGAGTAAAAGGAACAGGACAGTGTCACTTATTAACAGGATGAGATGTCAAATCAGCGATGAGACGTGTGTTGGTGTCTGGAAGTTCCCTCCACTTGATTCTCTTCCAGTTTTCGGCCGCTAGATCCCTGCGTTTGTTTCACGCTTCGTATTTAAGCCTTTGACTCATCATAAATGCCTTAATGACTGCGACTCACAACGGAACAAACTGAACAGGAGATGGATGAGTAGATGAATAATTGTCTTAAGACCTTTGTTCGAATGTAAACGTTTAAGTGTAAATGAATCAAAGACGGTTTGGAGTGTTGGTATGCCAAAACCGACCAGGATTTCGAGTTCCCCATCCTCTGAATAAACTCCAAACCGAGATCCCACAGCCGACACTACAGCCTTACCTGTGTTGGCATTTGGTTACTGGGAGTTCCAGAGTGAGTGTGAGACGATGTCCGCACTGGTTCTCATGGAATTGCGGATCTTTGGGCTACCAACCGTAATAAGGACTAAACACCCAGGAAACTCCACAGGCTGGACCCACCCACCCCCCTCTTGTTGCTGTTAGGGCCCCCATTCGCAACATTGACTGTGTGATGATGTTACCATGGCAACTGCTGCTGCAGGGAACGGGTACATATGTAGTCATGTTCTTTTCCTTTCTCGTGATTGGCCAGTTGTTTCGCGTAACTTCTTGCTTACCAGTACAATTTCATGGCTCAGTAGGAAATCAGAAAATGAGCTGTTCTGCTGTCCTTTTGTTCTCGACCGGCCACACCCCCACCCCACCCCGTGGGTCTTCCTGGGGGGTCCTTAGGACCGGTATTGGATCTCTGTATATCCAGCTGCCAGCTTTCATTGGGGCTCAGTCTTAGGACCTTCTCAGAACTCAAGCTTCTGATCACGTCTGCCTCGTTTACACGTTTGCCGTCTTGGTTCTGTAATTCATTTGTTTGGTTGTGTTTTCGTATCCCGTTGCCCTGGTTTGCATGTCTTTGGGTCCCCTGGCTCCACCCATCCCCCACACTTAAGTTCTCCTCTTAAAAACCCTGATGAGAAGCCCTCAGGTCTGGTGGGCAGTCTGTGTTTAGCAGTGACCTGCCCAACAGACTCTGGGACCACCGGGCACAAAACAAGGGTCCTTACTTCTTGTATTGTCAGACCTGGGAGCCAGCCTTTGTTATTCAGACCCTGATCATATCACCATAACATCACTAAATCTACGGTGGCTGCCTTCGGTACTGAAACATTCTGATGGTTTTCATATGAGCTGCAGGAACGGCTGAATATTTTGCTCTTGTTCACCCATCTGTCTGTTTTAAGATGAGATGGGAGGAATCGGGTCGGTCGTTCCCGCCGAGCAGCCAGTGGACCTGAAGAGCAATGCTGCTGACACTGAGTGATGCATGCTGGGTACGAGTGGCCCTCTTTCAGGGGACCGAAATGAGAGCCCTGACCCGGTGAGGGCCGCTGGGACACTAGCCACATGTTTTATTAAGGAAGCTTGGAGTTTGCATCCATTTCTCATGCTATAGGCCTCTGGGCTCCTGTGGCTCGCTCGTCTTCTTCTGGATCTGCGGGACGGCCCTAGTTCGAGGGCACGCTGCACCCCCCCCCCCTCCCAGGGAACCCTTTTGTGTCAGACACAGTTGAGTGCGAGGCCCGCATTGTGCGCTTGCACGGGCAGCCTGTCTCTATGCTCTTGTCACATTTCAATTAAAATGCGACAGCTGCATTTCGCCAGAGGGACGAACATGAGGCTATAATGACAATATAATGGAGTGAATTTTGAGTGCCATGGATATGATCCGGCGCACTGCATGCAGGGGCAGGTGTGCAGAGCAGGGCTGTGCTGCGTCACTGAACTGCCCCCTCTTCGGGGGACCGGGTTTGGGGGGGGGGGGGGCTTCGGGAAGGCAGGTTCCCCAGCAGGGTCCTTCATGTCCTTTTTTTCATATACTGTATCATCGTCGTGCCACAAGCAGTTAAGGACATTAAACAATTCCATTTACGGCCGGAATAATAACAGAGCAGCTCCGCCTGTTTTCTCTCCAAGATGCCTTTATAATGATTTCCCTCTATTTCCTTTCCCTCTATTTCCTTTCTTATGTTCTCCTGGTTCCTCAAAACGTGTGCCGTACTCGATCCAATCATTTCCTTTCCTTCAGCTTGGCTTTTTTTTTCCACTTTTCTCATCTTTCCCACTTACTGCTCCAGTCCTGGATTAAATCACTTCCCCCGGTTCTCCTCCATCCCTTCTGCTTGTCAGTCATAGCCGGAGAACTACAGCAGACCTGTATGACACTGTCCCTTCAAGGTGACATCTGTATAATAGATATTATTACAGATACGCTCCCTGCCTGCTCAGGACCAATTCATGTCGTAAGTCAGAGAAGGCTTTTATTGCGTTGCCCATAACAACAGAGTGGTAGGAGGCGTGGGACTGGGCGTGGATGTTGAATCTGAAAATTTTGATTTATGAACCTATATTACTGAGTCATCAGCTGTTGCAGCTATGCATTCTGACACCTTGCTATAATGCTGATTACAGACAACGCGCTTTCCATCAGCGGAAAGTCTTCCCAGCAAAATGTCGAGCATGTCGATGTCCTCTCTGCTCCTGGTGAGTTTCGGACGGCAGAAGGAACAATCCTGGGCTCACCAAGTGTCGGGAGACCCAGGAAGCCGTATGCCGCTGTAGGATGTAGGTGTGCCGCTGTAGGATGTGGGTGTGTCGCTGTAGGATGCGGGTGTGTCGCTGTAGGATGCGGGTGTGCCGATGTAGGATGCGGGTGTGCCGATGTAGGATGCGGGTGTGCCGATGTAGGATGCGGGTGTGCCGATGTTGGATGCGGGTGTGCCGATGTAGGATGCGGGTGTGCCGATGTAGGATATGGGTGTGCCGATGTAGGATGTGGGTCTGCCGATGTAGGTGTGCCGATGTAGGATGTGGGTGTGCCGCTGTAGGATGTAGGTGTGCCGATGTAGGATGTGGGTGTGCCGATATACATGTAGATGTGCCGATATAGGTGTGCCGATGTAGGTGTGCCGATGTAGGATATAGATGTGCCGATATAGGTGTGCCGATGTAGGATATAGATGTGCCGATATAGGTGTGCCGATGTAGGATATAGATGTGCCGATATAGGTGTGCCGATGTAGGTGTGCCGATGTAGGATATAGATGTGCCGATATAGGTGTGCCGATGTAGGATATAGATGTGCCGATATAGGTGTGCCGATGTAGGATATAGATGTGCCGATATAGGTGTGCCGATGTAGGTGTGCCGATGTAGGATATAGATGTGCCCATATAGGTGTGCCGATGTAGGTGTGCCGATGTAGGATGTAGGTGTGCCGATGTGGGTGTGCCGATGTAGGTGTGCCGATGTAGGATATAGATGTGCCGATATAGGTGTGCCGATGTAGGTGTGCCGATGTAGGATATAGGTGTGCCACTGTGAAGCGCATGTCAATGTCCTCTCTGCTCCTGGTGAGTTTCGGACGGCCGCAGGAACAATCCTGGGTTCACCCAGGAAGCCATATGCCGATGTAGGATATAGGTGTGCCGATGTAGGATGTGGGTGTGCCGCTGTAGGATGTAGGTGTGCCGATGTAGGATGTAGGTGTGCCGATGTAGGTGTGCCGATGTAGGTGTGCCGATGTAGGATGTAGGTGTGCTGATGTAGGTGTGCCGATGTAGGTGTGCCGATGTAGGATATAGGTGTGCCACTGTGAAGCGCTGCTTTAAAGCTTCTCGCTCCAGGTCATCGGCTCACCAGCTCTCAGACGTCTCCGGTCACTGAACAGTCGCAGAAGACCTCACCCAGGGCTTCAGAGGCTCCACCTCTGCCCATATCTGCCCACCGCTTTGCTGAAGGACATGGTCGTACTGGCACTTGTCGGTCCAGACGGAGGGAAGCTGTGAGCGAAGCTGTGGCAGCAGAGAGCAGCTTCAGATCCCTGCCTGCTTCGAGTCTCCCCTTCTGCCCACTGGCACTGCTGCCTCCCCTTGTTTGTCAGATAGTGAGCAGAGCACTGGCTCACTGCAGTGGAAACTGACACTCATATAATATCATTATGCCAAATTTTAAATCTGTGCGCCTTCAGAGAGCGCATCCAGTGGACACCACCCACATTTTCCATTCTACTTTTTATGTTTCTTTTTGTTATTCTGTCTTTTTCTCCCCAGAGCTAAAACTATCAAATTTTATCCACACTGTACCCATGTGCCCCCTCCCCTCAGGAAGTACAAATGCTACATGCTTCTCCAGTCCACATGCCAGAGACAGCTCCGCCCTCTTTGCTCCGCCCTCTTTCTGCTCAGCAAATGGGCCGTCATGGTGCCCGGGGAACGAAGCGACGATTGGAGGAGCCGAGTGCCACGGCAGCTCATTGGTGCTTGATAGAGGCTGGCTGAGATGGCCTGGGCTATTGACCTGCCCTGTTCTTGTACGAATGGTTGCCAGATCACTGAGCCAGGAGAGAGGACTACACCTGCGTTCGGTCTCCAGGTGTGACCGGCACATTTCCGCAGAGTTACAAAGCCGCCTTAGAATCATCTGCAATACATCCGATATTCTGTTAAATCACTGCTGTGGTTCTTGTGGCCAACCATTACAGGCAGGGGACACATCACAGAGTGCTGCAGAAGACCGGAATTTGTTTTAAAAACAGAATCAGGGAACATCCCTCCCCGGAGAGGGCAAAACTATTACAGCACTTTGATGAACATAAGAAATTTACAAATGAGAGGAGGCCATTCGGCCCATCAAGCTCGTTTGGGGAGAACTTAACTAATAGCTCAGAGTTGTTAAAATCTTATCTAGCTCTGATTTAAAGGAACCTAGGGTTTTAGATTCCGCTACACTAGCAGGAAGACTATTCCATACTCTAACTACACGCTGTGTAAAGAAGTGCTTCCTCAAATTTGTTTTAAAATGTTCTCCCGCTAATTTCCACTTATGGCCACGAGTTCTAGTATTTGAACTAATATTGAAATAGCCATTTGGCTGAACAGCATCCAGACCTGTTAGAATCTTATATACCTGGATCATGTCCGCCCTTAGTCTCCTTTGCTCGAGGCTGAACAGATTCAGCTCAGCTAACCGCTCCTCATAAGACATTCCTCTAAGACCAGGAATCATTCTCGTAGCTCTACGTTGCACCTTTTCTAAGGCAGCAATGTCCTTCTTGAGGTAAGGTGACCAAACCTGCACACAGTATTCTAGATGGGGTCTTACCAAGGAATTGTATAAGTGTAACATCACCTCCCTTGACTTAAACTCCACACACCTAGAGATGTAACCCAACATCCTATTGGCCTTTTTTATTGCTTCCCCACACTGGCGAGAGTGGAACATGGAAGCATCAATATTCACACCGAGAAACAGCTTTTGTGGAAGATTTCCAGACTCCCTTGAGTTCAGGACTATTTTCTGATACAAAAGAAAAACTCAAGGAATTGGTTTGAGTTTGATGGCAGTTGGTTTTGTATTATCCTGACTAATGTGGGACTTTGTGTGCTATCACTATGATATGAGTGAAGCATAAAATTGCGTTAATAATATTCCTAAGCAAAATCTTTGTAGTCATCTCAAGGAAACGCTCTGTTCGCTGAAAAAAAATATATTTTCGAGGAGACACTGCCCTCTGCTGGATTTACACACGAACTACTTCCAATAGTAAACTAGACAACAAACTTGATTTATTCATTTTAACATAAGGATCAAAGTTAACTGCTCCCGGAAACACAGGGTATACGGAAGGAGTACTCTGGACGATTCCGAAACATCAGTTCACTATCACCACGTGTTGAAGTTGATGGGACCCCACACAAACGCAGGGGGACCATACAAAATCCACAGGCCCAATTTCAGCTCCAGTCCCCAGACGCTATACGGACAGGATCCCTCCCGTACCAATTTAGCACTACTGTCAGCTAAATAAAGTGGTTTTAGTACATTATGTACCCCTATAATATAAAATGTACCCCTATAATATAAAATGTACCCCTATAATATAAAATGTACCCCTATAATATAAAATGTACTAAACTAAGATTTAGATATTTGTGTTCATTCAAAATTGCATTTTGTACTTTAAAAAGGTAGGACGTTTACTTCAGGCCAAAAGTCGTCTTCATTTTAAACCTCGGTGATTGGATAAAAAATACAAAGTAACAGGAAGTTATATTACAGGCCGTCAGTGGGTTACTGCTGCAAGTTGGCATAATTGAATAAATAAATGTAAACGTACACTTTTTAAACAGAATACTTAGGCCTATATTTTGTGGGTCATTGTTCTGCTCTTCATTTTTTACAAAAAAAAGTGTTAAAAAAACAGCTATCTGTTTAGATGTAAAGGCAAGGCAGTAATAATAATAATAATAATAATAATACATTTTATTTAAAAGCGCCTTTCAAGACACTCAAGGACACTGTACACAACAAATGATAAAAAAACAAACATAAGAGCAAACAATTTACAAAATCTATATAAAACAATCCAAATTAAAAAGATAGAATAAAAGAAAGGTTATGTTGGAAAAGCAAATTGAAACAAGTGAGTTTTGAGCCTAGATTTAAAAAGAGAAAGAGAAGTAATGTTTCTAAGGTCTGGAGGAAGCGAATTCCAGAGGCGGGGAGCAGAGCAGCAGAAAGCTCTGCTCCCCATGGTGGCAAGACGGTGAGAAGGGACAGAGAGAAGAAGAGAGGAAGAGGATCTGAGGCAGCGTGATGGAGTGGAGACCTGAACCAAATCAGACAAATATGGAGGGGAGAGGTGATGGATGGCCTTAAATGTATACAGAAGGATTTTGAAGTTGATGCGCTCTATAACCGGTAGCCAGTGAAGCTGCTGCAAAACAGGGGTGATGTGGTGGATAGAAGGGGTCTTGGTGATAATACGAGCAGCAGAGTTCTGGACAAGTTGTAGCTTATGGATGGATTTCTTAGGGAGACCAAATAAAAGTGAATTACAGTAATCGATCCGGGAAGTGACAAGGCTATGGACAAGAATGGCGGTGGCTTGTGGGGTGAGTGATGAACGGAGACGATTAATGTTGCGCAGATGAAAATATGCGGACCGAGTGATATTATTGAGATGTGAATTAAAAGATAAAGTGCTGTCAAGGATGACACCAAGACTTTTCACATTTGGGGACGCGGAAACTAAAGAGTTATCTATATTAATAGAAAAATAATCAATTTTGGATAGTGTTGATTTGGAGCCAACTAGAAGAAACTCTGTTTTATTACTATTAAGTTTGAGAAAGTTTGAAGAGAACCAAGATTTAAGTTCAGCTAAACAGAGGCTAAGGGAAGGTGGAGGAAGAGTGAAGTTTGGTTTAGTGGACAAATAAAGCTGGGTGTCATCGGCATAACAGTGAAAATGAATATTATATTTACGGAAAATATGACCAAGAGGAAGAAGGTAGATAATGAAGAGAAGGGGCCCCAGGACAGATCCCTGGGGCACACCAGTAACAACAGGAGAAGGCTGTGAAGTGAATGATTTAAGCTGGATAAACTGAGTGCGGTCAGACAAATATGATTTAAACCAGTGTAATGGTGTACCAGAGAGACCAATGGAGGTTAACCTACTAAGAAGAACAGAGTGAGAGATAGTATCAAAGGCTGCACTCAGATCCAGAAGAATAAGAATGGTAAGAAAACCAGAGTCAGCTGCCATAAGAAGGTCATTGGTTATTTTTATGAGGGCTGTTTCAGTGCTATGGAGGGGTCGAAAACCAGACTGAAACTGTTCATACAAATTATTATTAGTTAAGTGAGAATGGAAACAGTCCCCCGGGACGCGCACCATTGTTAGGCACTGTTCTCACTTTATCGCTCCTAACAAGCGGTCACAAAGCCAAACCGCTGTCTGACTTACTCATCGGTGCCTCAGGATGTACTGCGCGGCCCTCCTAAGCGCAGCTCATCTCAAATGTCGGGCAGCGGCTGCCGGCGGCTGGCGTCCACGGAGCAGATACGCCTGTCACGGCGGTCGTGCGCGTCCACAGAGCAGGTACGCCTGTCACCGCGTGTCCGTGTTCCAGCGCTCTGTGGATGCACAGAGATTTTAGCACTATTACGACAATCATAAATGTTTCGCCAGAGTGTCTAATAGTAATTTTATTTTAGTACTTTCCATTTTATCTCTCGGCCTCCTGTGGTCAAAACAGCTTCTTTGTCCACAGTACATAAGGTGCTGTTCTGTCTGGTCTGTCTGCCTCCTGACAATCAGATGCCTGTTACACAGGTAATACAAGCTGACGATTTTTCAAGACACTTAGGATGAATGCAATTACCAATTATTTTTTTCTTCATTGTTTTAAGTGGTTGTGGATAGAGCCTCTTAATATCATCTATCCGTGAGCAGGTTCTCTTACTTTCTGATACATCATATGTTCAGGTTGTACAGTATTACTGTCACAAAGACTTGTATTTTAATTAACAACTCAAAGTGCATTAGCATAATTGAGTATACCCCTGTGATAACTACTGTGTATGGTATCACAGCTGTATGCGCTGACGTTTCAGTGGCATGGAACGGACTCCTCTTTCAAATAAGTCAATGAAAATTTCTTAAATCTATAGTTTTGAAAGTAATCAAGCAGGATATGGTATGTGGTGCATTTTTATTGTAATATTTACAAATGTAGCCACACTGTGTAAAAACAACACATGTATGTGCATATTTTAAAACGTAAACATTAAAATTAATTATTCAATCTGCTAGTTGAAAGTGAAAAAGAGTCGACGAGGATGGGATTCGAACCCACGCGTGCAGAGCACAATGGATTAGCAGTCCATCGCCTTAACCACTCGGCCACCTCGTCAGGATATACGGAAGTGCCACTATTAAGTCCTACTTAAATTTGAGAAAAAATGAAAAAAAATGTTTAGACCAAAATTATTATTAATAATTATGGATAAATATATTTAGAAATATACATATTTTCATTAAAAAGAAATTGCACGTGGAAACACGTCCTAAAGGCTATTCTTATCCTTTCAGCCGTAAAACAGCTTTTGGACATCCGAACTGTTATTTATCGTTACTTTCTCACTCCATCCATTTTCACTGCTGTTTTTTGTGAATTTGTTTAAGCTTTTAATGGAAACTTTGTCAAATGTTTTTGTCCTCTCAAAGCTCCCTGAATCCAAGTCATTCATACGCCCTCTTTGTGCTCAAGTGGCAGCAGGCATGTGGAGTGTGTGTGTGTGTGTGTGCGCGCGTGGATAAATCTGCGTTAAGCAGGTTTGCGGAGGTAAAGTGGGCTATCTTAATAGCTTTGCGGAGGAACTCTGATTAGGTTCAGGGTACTTTATGACACAAGCAATTACAGCTGGGTTTTCTTCTCACTGAAACAGGAGGTGCTATTCAGAAAGATTAGCACCCAGTAAAGAGAAGAAAGAGGACGCGTTTACCAGCTGGAGCTAAATTAAGCGGTGTCTAATAGGTTTGAGTTTGGTTTAATTTTGGACACCCATTTTAATATTGTTTTATAGTTATAGTAGACAAGCAGAAAGCAGATCTTGGCACTAAGGTATTAGACGTAGTGTTCAAAGGTATATTAAATATATTTTTTGAACAGGAAAATGTGACAGAAGACAAAATTTCAACAGACATTGTAGTCTGAGTAGATTACTTCCTCACTCTATATATTAATTATTATATCATTTATTAATTATTTTTAATTAAATTTTTATTTAAAACTTTAATTCACTAATTTAAATGAATATTGTTGTGATTCGAAATAATAAATATCTATGAACACATGTCATAACGGATGAGAGTGAAATTGGATTAAAGATTCTTTAAATTACATGTTTGCATGTTTTTTAAATTTGTGTCTTTTTCTATGTACAGTCAAAATTACTATGACAGATGCAAGTAACATGTAATATCTGGTTCACCAAGATATCCATCCATCCATTTTCCAACCCGCTTATCCTTCTGGGTCGCGGGGGGTCCGGAGCCTATCCCGGAAGCTACGGTTCTCCAAGATATGATTTATTTAAAGCAAAATAAGCACATCGTTTGTATTTTCAGTCGTTGCCACACGGTGGCAGTATAAGGACACAAAGAGATCTCTTATTGGCCTAGTCTGTGTCTAATCATTTATTGTTAAATAATAATAATAACAATAATGATAATAATTCTCCAGGTTCATGTAAGAGCTGGGTGAGGGACTCGAGCACAGGGCAGGGCCGGGTGAAGGACTCGAGCACAGGGCAGGGCCGGGTGAGGGACGCGAGAACAGGGCAGGGCCGGGTGAGGGACTCGAGCACAGGGCAGGGTGTGTGTGTGCGCTGGGTGAGGGACGCGAGCACAGGGCAGGGCCGGGTGAGGGACTCGAGCACAGGGCAGGGCCGGGTGAGGGACTCGAGCACAGGGCAGGGCCGGGTGAGGGACGCGAGCACAGGGCAGGGCCGGGTGAGGGACTCGAGCACAGGGCAGGGCCGGGTGAGGGACGCGAGCACAGGGCAGGGCCGGGTGAGGGACTCGAGCACAGGGCAGGGCCGGGTGAGGGACGCGAGCACAGGGCAGGGCCGGGTGAGGATGGTCAGGCCGTCTCACTGAAGCCTCTGCTCACAGCCCAGCTATTGCGCCTCCATTTCTACAGCATCTACCAGCTTTTTTAACTGGAAATACGAACAGCAGAAACCATCCGATTAGCATCCCATTGTAATGCTGTGTTACAGATATACTGGGGCTAATCCAGACGTATATCTTACATCTGATGGGCTGAATTGTATTCAGGCAATCCTGATCCATGGATGGATGGATGACGGATGGATGGATGACGGATGGATGGATCTGTCATATGACGTTCACACCAGGGGAGTTTCGCACACCTGAATACATGTCGGCTCTCCATTTGGGTTCGATGTTCCACAGTCAGGAAGTGACGTTCTGTTTTTTTTAGGTACAAATTCCCATCCATTGAGAGCCCTACCCCGCTTCACAATCAGTATTTGTTTTCCAGTGAGCGGGTGTCTTTGCGGCAGGTTTACATAGCCACATTGTTTCACAGAAAGAGAGGCTGGCGTTTTCGCCTTTTTCAGGACAAACCAGCGGGAAATGCACCATAAGGTGCTTTAGAAAAATGAGACAATCAGCAGCATCCTGCCGACTGATGGGGGGGCTGAGTGCCGGCGACCTTTGAGCTGCTAATGAGCCTGAAATTAGCCCCGTCGTTAGCGTGGGGATTAGCGTCTGCCTGACCCGGAGCATGCTGGGAGTTTTGGGTCTCTTTCTCCAGCACTGGCTGAAGGATTCTTATCAGATAAGACTAACTGGTTCCCCTCCCCCTTGCTTGTTAATTTTACTGCATAGACTTATATACAAATAACACCCCCCTCCCAAAACTCCATCTAGCAGGGGGTCTGTATTTAAAGGAACCTCATTATGCAAAGTCCCACACAAATTTGCACAGTTTGACCTGCAGGCTCACTGAGGCGACGTTCACACTAATGCATTAAAAACTCATGAAATGATATTTAAAATATTTTCACACTCTAAATACCTACATCCTTATAGTCCATCACTCTGCCTATTAACATTGTGTTTATTTAACAGACTGTTTTATCCAAAGTGACATACATATTTTTGAGGGAGCAGAATCTGACAGGACATGGACTGACTGGAGTTAGGGGTCTGGCTCGAGGCCCCGACAGAGAAACCTGACCTGACCCTAGGATTTGAACTAGCAACCCTCTGTTTACTAAAACAGCATCCTAATTGACCAAAGCACGCACTGCCTCCTGAAGACTCCTGCTAGCTGATTACTGACAGGATGGTGAGGTGCGCTGCCGGTTTCCTGGTCCCCAAAAGGGAAAACTCTATTTTATAAAAATCGGTGACTGCTATGAAAAAACTAAAAATGCAAAAACTCTTGTATTTTGTTAGGTTACTTATGGTTATGGTTAGGGCAGGGTGGGGGTTAAGGTTGTCATAGTTAGCGTTAGCATTTTTCCCATTGAAATGAATGAGCGGTTCCCATAAGGATATGTTTACCCTACACGTGCGTGCGTATGTGTGTATGCATCTGCGTGTGTGTGTGCGCGTAGCTGTGACAGTGGGGGTGACAAGTGACAAGCTGGTGGTGTCTGGGAGCAGCCTGGATTAAGGAGGGGATCACAGTGAGCTCTACAAACCGCATTCCTCTCCTTCTGCTGTACTGGAACCAGAGCTCCCAGGACAATTGCTGAGTGCCCCTTCATGCAGCTCCTGCAGGATTTAAACAAACTTCAATTTGCACCTGAAACATGGCCCCAATAAGAGTACAATAAGAGCTTAAATTAAGTATGGAGCATTCCTACTGAAAAATCCCAGCTTAAGTGAACCCAGCTAACCAAGAAATCCTACTTTGTGGAACACCCCCCCAGGTCAGGTGGTTTGCACACTCACACACCCTTCAATCAGAGGGGCAAAAACCCAGGGTGGGGTACCAGCCCATGGCAGGGCACACTCACACACCGTTCAGTCACCCACACACAATTGGGTAGTGCTAACCACTGCACCATCACACCACCTCAGCAGTACACAGCTACCATGATTGTGATCATACATCACCGTAACCACTTAATCCCAACTGGGGTCACAGGAGGGACCAGAGCCTATCCTGGGAACAGGCAGGAACCAACACACCACAGGGCCAACTTAGAGTCACCAATTAACCTATCACACAGACTTTTGGACTGAGGGAGGAACCAGAGCCCCCAGCAGAAACCAACACGAACATGGGGAGAGTTTGCAAATTCCACAGAAAAAGGTTCTACGCCCGGCCCAGGGACCGAACCCAGAACGTTCTTGCTGTGAAGCAGCAGCACGAACCACTATGCCATCATGCTGCCCATGATTGTGACCATTTCTGCTTAATTATGACCAGAAATTTTTTTATTTTTGCGTGAGCTGAGAGAGTGAAGCTGGCATTCAGGGAATAAAAACCTTTAAGAGCATGAATGTAATTCAAACACTGGCCAGTGCAAACCTACACTTAAGTTAAATATTAAATACTGTGTCAACTGCTTTACATGGATTTTAACGATCTTCGCTACACTAATGTTTCTCTTTTTAATGACTATCTTCAGGCTGCAGTTTTCAGCATTTACGTCTTTAAACACAGATGGAGATGTAGGACGGCCCTTGCAGGTGACGGTTTCCTTCCAGAACATTCCATCAGACGTACAGCTCCGGGCCTGATGTGTCTCCAGCATGTGTGATCGGGTGTGATCTGTGACCAGCACGTAATCTGCTCTTTCCCTCATTTTTTCGTGAGCTCTGAAGCCAAGCCTGCGGGCCCCCCCCCCCGGCCTCCCCCCTAATCTCCTTATCGCGGGGTGTTGTGTCCACTAAGTCTAACCAGGATGTCCAGGTCAGACAGTCTGTGACTAAGATCATTAAGATCACTAATTATTTCAAGATAACCCAGGTAAACACAATCAGAATTGGACAAAAAATGTAGTATGTATGTAAATCTCTATATATTATATATCAACATCCACACACACTGATAGCGTTCATTCTTAATGTTGTTTCTCAAACTGGGTAATGAATGACTAAACAAACGAGTGGATGAATAATATATATGAAAATGCACCTGAAATTTGAGAATATACATGTTTGACTTTCAGGATCCCTGCAGAATGATCCAAATTAAATCATACAAATTCACCACCCGTTACTCGCTAATTACAGTGCAGCTGTAGGTGGCCTGATCTTACCGTAAAGGAGGTTGCAGTGCGCGGGTGTTAACCGCCTCAAACGCTAATCTGTCCCACATGATGAAACCTCATCTGTCCCGTGATACCGAGGTTTATTTCTGACTAAGCACGTACAAAACCGAACAGCGAATAAGCCCAACAGCTTTCCAGCCAAAGTCACATAAGCGTGACTTTACTGACATGTTATGTACTGGGACAGAAAGACAATCAGACTCAGTATATCATTCCGAGAAACTCGCTTTTTTCTTAGTTAAGCTGCTAGTGTCCACCTCTCCGGCCGCTGCCCCCCCCCCCCCACCCCACTTAATCCTCCCCAAAGTACTTCGAAGATGCTGATTGCACCTTGCTATAAATACGGATTCCCTCGCGCTGCTTCCTCTTTACAGTCTGCAGCTTAACTCGCTTTTCCATCTCTCAACCTTTCTTGGTCTAAAACAGTATTTTAAAAGAAATTTATAATTATTTTGTATTGACTTTAACTTTTATTTCACATTTTAGTTTGATTTTTCTTGACTAAAACTTCTATTTCTATCTTTTTTTGACGTAGGTCTACTTAGATAGAGTAACATTGTTACATATAATTAAGCACAGGAACCGGAATCAATTGAAAATAACGATTATGCTTTGATAATTAATGTCATCAACCAGTAGGTAGTGAGGGCAGCATTTAAATCGGTCATGTTCCCGTTACCTATCTTCTCACCGGCGCAAGTGGCCCGCGTGTGCGAGACCCTGGAGGAGAGCGGCGAGATCGAGCGCCTGGGCCGCTTCCTGTGGTCCCTGCCGGCCGCGCTCCCGGGCGCGCCCGGGGACGCGCTCAGCTGCCACGAGTCGGTGATGCGCGCCCGCGCACTCGTCGCCTTCCACGGCGGCGACTTCGAGGCACTTTACCGCATCCTGCAGAGCCACCGCTTCACCCGGGAGTCCCACGCCAGGCTGCAGGCGCTGTGGCTGGGCGCTCACTACCGGGAGGCGGAGCGCCTGAGGGGGCGGCCACTCGGAGCCGTGGAGAAGTACCGCATACGGAAGAAGTTCCCGCTTCCTCGCACCATTTGGGACGGCGAGCAGAAGACGCACTGCTTTAAGGTAAATTCATTAGATTTCAATTATGTGAAAATGCAAACGCACATTATAAAATCACGTCATTTACATTTATACACTTTCACGTAAAAATATTTAAACTGAAATATTGAAACTGACAAACTATAAAATAGGCCACCGCAATTTTATTATTAGTGTTAATAGCATAAAACACTAGATATTTAAAGTGCCATTAATAATTTCCTGCAAAAGGTACTTATAATTGGTTTGTCTATTTCACAGTTTAACATTAATAAATCAGTACTAGTAACCATATCACGTTAAATGGCAAATTAAGCCAAATTGATTGTTTTAGTCGATTCCTCTTTTAATGTAGGCCTATAATTTGCGGGAATGATCTAACTTAGGCTAACAGATCCCAAATAACTTGCTAATCTCACTTTTACTGGAAAAGTGTTAAAAATAATATATGTTTTTACAAATCTCTTGAATTCACTTGCCTGTGAATCCAGGGATTAACTGATGCAAAGCATTATTAAGAGTGTGGTCTGTCCGTTAAATGTCCTAACAGTAACGTTTAAAATCATTGACAGAAAAATATAAAGGTCATGACAAGCAGATTTTGTACTGTTTCCAAATTTGCAAATAAAACCTAACACTTGCTTTCACAGCTGTGACAGGTTGCGTTGTGTTGTGACCTGCGCCAGCCGGTACTCAGTATAGCAGTGCCCCAAAATACAGGAAAACCCCTGTTTAAGTACACAGTATAATTCAGAGCTCTGTTACGAAATGTGATTGTTGATTGGGCAGCCTGTTACCATGGTTACAGTGACGCCGACCAAAGCGTGTTCTGTCTACAAGCGACACCAGAGATAAACAGCACTTAGCGTGAAAAAAACCTGCATCTCTATGCTATTACAGTCAAGTTAAGCCTCTTTTGTCGTCGACCACCTGTGGCGTTTCTAACCCGGTCCCCAGCACCGGGGCCCTGTCCCATCTCTCTCACCCCCCAAGTCTCTCTGCGGAAGCCATTAAGGAATTCCTTTGGTACTTTCTAGAATATCTGCAGCCCCAGGAAGAAGAAAAGTGTGATGTTGATTACAATCTGAAGGCCCCAGTCAAATATTTACTCAATATCTGTACAACGTTCCAGACTCTAAAAGTTTCTATAAGCGCAAACAAACAAATTTAGATGTCCCATAAAGAAATTGAACTGAAGAATTGAAAGGCACTGAATTTACTGATGAATACAAAACAAGACCAGCTAAGCTTTGAATTACACCAGATGATGATTACAGCTTAATGAGAAGGAAGCTCACGTTTCACGTAGCTTAAAACAACACGCCTTGTGACCTGAGATCAGACCTTAAGACAGCAAGGAAGACTGCGTGCCGTTTCTCTGGAAGAACGTATTGCATCAAAAGTGGAACGAGAAAAATCACCGTGTTCACTGGGTGCCCCTGCCTAGTGCCTCACCCCCCCTGAGAGGACGTCTCACCCTTGACGGGATGAGTGCTCACAAGCACTCTGTGAGCCACACTCTATTTTCCCTTGTCCGCCTTTTTCCTCTCTTCTGCTTTTTAAAATCCCGTCTCCACTACTGTCCCCAAATGCTGCTCCTCCCCCCCCCCCCCTATGTGTCCTACGGTCATTTTATCCTGCCCAGTCACAAGCTGCTTGCTAACGCCGTTTAGGTGCAGCAGTTTATCAGCATGAAACTGACGAGCAGAATGAGTATTATGTAATAACGCCGCATTATGTAATAACTTGTACTTAAGACCATTTGTTAATGAGTGTTTCTTAAAACCCTTTATAACTAAGGTACTTTGTAAAGTCATTCATAAACTACTGAGTGATGAGACCCGCTCAGGATTCTCTATGTCATTCTTCATTTGAACCTTTGCCTGCTCATCTGTCACAGTGACCCGAAATGACACAAAAACATGCTGATGCTCTTTTTCGGACAATGTAACAATGATGATGATGATTATACAATATAAGGTTAATGTGGTAATATAAAATGACAGTCTAGGAGCTGAAGCCATGGATGAAAGAGAGTTAAAGATCTTCCCACTTCGATGTGTAGCAGGAATAACGTAAACCTAGATAACCACAGGATGGACGCCAAGTAAAAAAAAACTGTGCTGACAAACTGTTCCGATGCACTGTGGTGCCTCTGTTGTTTGTTCAGCATATTGACGGTGAGCATGTGTCTGTGTGTGTGTGTGTGTGTGTCTGTGTGTGTGTGAGGCAGGAGCGGACTCGCAACCTGCTCCGCGAGTGGTACCTGCAGGACCCATACCCCAACCCCTCTCGCAAGCGGCACCTGGCCCAGGCAACTGGCCTCACGCCAACCCAGGTGGGCAACTGGTTCAAGAACCGGCGTCAGCGGGATCGTGCAGCTTCTGCCAAGAACAGGTGCATGAGGGTACTCTGGGGGCACACGACCATGCGGGAGGGTACTCTGGGGGCACACTGCCGTGCGGGAGGGTACTCTGGGGGCACACAACCATGCGGGAGGGTACTCTGGGGGCACACTGCCGTGCGGGAGGGTACTCTGGGGGCACACGGCCGTGCGGGCGGGTACTCTGGGGGCACACGGCCGTGCGGGAGGGTACTCTGGGGGCACACGGCCGTGCGGGAGGGTACTCTGGGGGCACACGGCTGTGCGGGCGGGTACTCTGGGGGCACACGACCGTGCGGGAGGGTACTCTGGGGGCACACAGCCGTGCGGGCGGGTACTCTGGGGGCACACGGCCGTGCGGGAGGGCACTCTGGGGGCACACGACCGTGCAGGCGGGTGGGAAGCAAGTGTGTGTCAGCTCAGAATAAAACCCACTTTAATGTACCCACTTTAATGTTGTGATACTTGTAAATAAATAACAACAATGAAAGAATTTCTCCTGATCTTCAAAACCCCCAAGCTTCTCCTCAGGGGCATCCCTGTGTTTCTTAAGTTTCACCACCAGCTAAATTAATTGACGTATTTAGTTAAGTAACTTGAATTACAGACAGTCCATGGTTTTGCTCTTTTGGGAGCTGGGAGGGAGCAAAAATGTCATCCATCTGGGGTTCTGGGGGGTCAGGTTGGCCTGTACTGCTCTATACTACAGAGTAATATCAGCCACCTTGCAGGGAGGGACTTTCCTGTCCAATGAAGTCCTCAAGGAGGCATTGAAACCACTGACAGAATCACCTTTTCTCTGCTGTCCAGGCTGCAGCGTGACGCAGACCTCATCTCCAGAGGGAATTCCCTAGGCTGCTCGCCCCCAGAATACCATCCCGCCCCGCAGCCATCTTTGCCCCGATACCCGGGTACCCCAAAGGGCAGTGACTGCAGCGCGGGCACGGAGGCCCGCAGGGTTCGCACCGCCACCCCTGACATCTCCGTCAGCAGCGACAGCGAATTTGAGGCCTGAGAGGCGACAGAGTTACGGAATGACGTGCCGGAGAGGGGAGACGTCGCAGGTCGTCCGACACCCTGCCTGCCGGCATGACCCACTAGCTAGGGCCATGTCGCGACCCTGGGGGGTCGGGGGGGGGTCAGACAAACCCTGACTCGCTCCCACCTGCAGGGCCCGTATCTGTCTAAAGTGCCCGAATCTCCAGTCACTAGTCCTGCTGCTTCTGCAATGAGCAAAGACCTCATACCCAGCACAAGCTGTGCCGCTCTGATGGACAATACGACGGAAACGCACCGGCCGGATCTCCAAGAAGTGCGTGCACATGTATGCATGCACACAGACACATGAGCGAACACGATTTGTTTCTGTGACAGAGAACATCTCAGGCCAGCAAGGTTGGCATGTCTTCTGAATGCCAAATCATTTGCCCAAATCATGAGCATATTCACCTCTGGCCACAGTTATTTTACCCGAAACCAGGAGAGGTCAGTGTTGCCCTTCTGACAAAACCAGACTATCCAACTATCCATCCAAAGCAGAATTAGCATTTTTAAACATATGTGCGATTATATTACAGAGAACTCAACCTGTTGGTTGAAACAATAACCCTAACCCTAACCCTAACCCTAACCCTTGGTCTGGATTTTACTTTCTGAACCTGACCTTTCCACCTCTGATTATATCCACGAATCAGGGTGTATCACGTTAGCTCTGTGGTCACATGACCTTGTGATGTCACTCAGTGTTTGACTGTGGGTCTCTGCTTGATCATCCGCGTCCAGGAAAAGCCTCAGGTGATGCTGTCCTCTGAAGTGGTGATTTTTCGTCCAAATGTGACTCTGCAGCATCATTCAGATACACTCCTGGGGGGTGTACTAAGAAAAAAACCAAAGCAAAAATGATATAACATCTTCCATGAAGTTTTTTTTTTCAGGTGAGGTATAAAAATATATTTACTGCTTTAAGATATTCTGTTGCTAATAAAATATATTTTGAAATATCCATCATCCGTCTTCTAAACATGTATCCAGTCCTGGGTCACTGGACCCCATAGCCCGTCCCGATCATCACGGGGAACAAGGCAGGAAAACACACGTATATACACACACACACGAACGGGATTCAAACCTGCAGCCCTGGAGGTGTGAATCCCCTGTTTTGGAAGCATACTGTGACAGGTCGGCATGTCGGGAATATGGGCTGCATTTCACATTAACAAAGTGGCCGAAATTTCAGTTGTGTGTTGTAGACCAAGGAAGCATTAAAATGACATACACCGAAAACATTTAATAATCAAAAACTAGCTAGCTCGTGACACACAGTGAATAGATGAAATTGGCATAAAATCTGACATAATTACAATAGTTCAAATGCTGTTAATGTAGACAGATACGCGCTAATAATCTATATGACGCCTCAGTTTTACTAACCGAATTACTGTGGATAAAACGTTCACAGCTGTTCGGTTTAAAAACTACTTCAGTCGATATATATAATCCGATTGTGTGTTTAGAGCCAGTGCCCGTCCCTGATCGCCTTGTTAAGGCCGGAGGGACTGCAGCCATGCGCTCAGGGTGAATGAGTGAGTTTCAGTAATGACACAAGGCAATGGCTCCACCTACTGTACTGGGAGGGTGTAGACAACGATGGGGACCGGCATATAATATATATATATAATTGAGTTTCCCCTTGTGGGGACCGAAAAAATGGTCTCTACAGTGTTAACAGGTTTTTGCTACATTATGGGGAGCAAATGTCCCCACAATGTAATACGTAGCCTACTTCCCCCCCACCCCCCCCCAACACACATACAAACACACACACGTACAATTATTAATCTCTTACAACCTTCAGGCTGTTGAGATAATAAAGTGTTTTTTAACGTGCAATCCTCCAAGTTGGCGTTTAAAAGTGGAACTACCGTTTATTCGTGAAGCTGACGTCGATCCCTAACCCCCTCTGTCTACACCTGACCAGTAATGATAATAATTACTGACACGCCGGGGCCGGTTCATTTGAGCTCAACGTCATTAATAGGCTAATTTAAGCCGTTCGAGTTGTGTAATCCATGTGGCGATTCTCGGTGTCTAAGGAGCAAAATAGGAGAAAGTGTCCGCTTGTGTTTACCACCCCTGCGTGTCCCTGGACATCCTGCAGGGGGAGCCCTCCATCCATACAGTTCCCATAGGACAAAAATGGGGAAATCACAATGAAATGTATATATACAGAGTTTAATAAAGAATTTTCTCATACAATGGAAAACAGAAAATAAAACATTTGGAAAATATATATTAAGATACAGTTTATCTACAAATATTGCATTTACTTTCATTAAAAATAATTTTAACATTTATCTTATATTATAAGATATTTAAATGACATTCAAACTTGCATCAGTAATTTCATATACTGAATTGTCAAATTTTATAACCCGGGCAGCTTGCAGTAGCTGAAGAATATACTTTCTGTATAGGAAAGATGGATCTAGTGATATCTAACGTGAAATGAATAGTTTGTTTTTGGCGGTGAACCTCCTCAGACGCCCTACATGCACGTGTAGATGGACCATCAGGAAGGATCTTATGGCGGTAAGAAAACGAACCATGCATGAACTAAGCCAACATTATCTACATCTACATGACAGCGTTCCAGCCTTTTCAGACGCATCAAGATATATCTAATAGCTGTATGATGTTTAAATGCATGTGTTTGCAGTTTAGCTGTGCTTGATAAGTGACATCACGGGTTTAAGAAAAGTCTCCATGGAATTAGTGACGAGGGGGGACTGTCGATACGGAAGATAATACACAGCTGGGAAACGCCTGCCGTCTTTACTGGTTTGTCCCTGCTTTTGCTTTTTGGGGATCTTTGGGAGTTTTAGCCGGTACAAGATCTGAATGAAACTCAGGTTCTTGGTAAAGCAGAAGTTCTATTCTGCACGTGAGGCTAAGATCTCAAGGCTGAACAGCAAGCTCAACGGGCTGTGTTTGCGGCTTTCGGGCTGTGTTTGCACAGGCTTTCGGGCTGTGTTTGCACAGGCTTTCGGCTGTGTTTGCGATTTCGGGCTGTGTTTACACAGGCTTTCGGGCTGTGTTTGCACAGGCTTTCGGCTGTGTTTGCGATTTCGGGCTGTGTTTGCACAGGCTTTCGGCTGTGTTTGCGATTTCGGGCTGTGTTTGCACAGGCTTTCGGGCTGTGTTTGCAGCTTTCGGGCTAGCAGTTGTGGTGTTTATCAGCCACCCTAGGGGCAGAGTCTGAAGGCAGCCTGATCGAGGACAGAGAGGATTTCGGCGCCGTGCAGCAGGCAGGACGTTGGGCCCAGGGGGGCGTTCACTTCACACTCCAGACGGCTCAGCACAGGCAGAACTGCTGCCGCTGACTCTGCACAGGGACAGGAGAAATCAAGCAGGGATGCAGACGCCACGGTGACAGACAAACGAAGGCAGAGGAGAGCGCCCACCTGCTCGGAGCTGGTCTGTGGCTCGGGGTTCACTGCTGGTGCGTGAGACAGCCTGGGCTGGGGGGGTGCTGGGGGCGTTTCTGTATTGGGGAGCCCAGGGCACAAACCCCAACGGAATTTGATAACAGCCATTGATCACTGCACCTGGGAGCGCGGAAGAGGGCAAGATGCATAGTGTCAAATCTTAGCAGTCAAATGTTCTGCATACATTTTACACATAGGCTGCTCATTGTAGAATTAATTAACAAAAGCATTAACAATGGTGAACATTAATGCAGCCATACCTGGACTCCACCACAAGGGGTCACACTTCTCGACTGGCATGTAGTTACTGTGATTTGGTCTGACTTTCTTCCACTGACATGCAGCCGGTTGCCCACCAGTGCAAGAGCTACGGCAAGACTGTGGATAGTACAGATTCACATAGCAAAGTCTTTTTATAACTTCACGTCTCTGTCTAGGTAATTATACTGAGTCTGTATGAATATAGATCGATACAATCAACTGTGTCTTTGTGTCATTGAGTCACGTAAAGGGGGCCTCCTTTGCATACCTGCTGATCTCTGCTGGACAGGAAATGTCCCTCAGTCCAATGTCTTTTGCGAGTATAAACTTCCTGTTTCTCATGGTTGGCTGTGGATACAACGTCATTACCGTATGCTGATCTCACACCATCCCTGAAACACACAGTCTTCACTTAAAGATAACATCCCACCTGCATTGTTAGTCATCTGATATTTTGTATATGCTTTGTCTATATGAGTAGATTATTTTCTGTTAAAAAAAAAAATATACAAATGAAAATTTTGCAGCCTGTGAATTCCGGGCGGCAAAAAACGTTTAATTACAAAGTGTGACATTGTATATGTTGTTCAGGCTTCTTACCAATAGGGGGAACCTTTGAGCATGTGAGTCTGTAGGGAACTGTAATGAGAAATAACGGCTGGCCGTCTCTGCGGAGGTGCATACGGTGTCAGGGGCCTGTGGAGGGGGGGGGCAGGGCTTGGGGAGGGGCTGCCAGGCCAGCCCCAACTCTCTGTCTCCTGGTACGGGAAGATGAAAAGGGACTCCTGGGGCCTGGTCTCAGTCAGGTCCTCCACCATGTCTGAGATGGGAGAGAGAGGGAAGTCTTCTCCGTCCATGGGAATGTATGGGGCCAGAGTGTCCAGGTCCTCCTCAAATAGATCCTGATGGAGGACATGAGGCGTCATCACCTTGATTCCAGATTCATAGGTTGAATGCTGAAGGTCTGCTGCTTAGGTTCATATGCGTACCTGGGTGGCCTTCTGCGTGGTTTCGGTGGCGTCCCACTCCAACAGCGTTTCTGTGAAGGGATAACCCTGCCGCACCTCCACCCTTTCCCTCACCTCCTAGAAGGGCAGCGAGGAGGACACCTTCAGAATCCTCAGAGACCTTCGAAGCTGAACAATGAGCAGAAAACCGACAGAATTCCTCACATGGAGGGGAGGGGGTATGGTCTTCTTCACCGTGAACCCAGAACAGCTGCCAGAACCAGCAGCCAGGTGAACAAGGCTTGGGGCAGTGATGGGAGATGTGGAACCGGGCATCCTAAACTCCTTCTGCTTCAGAGATAACACCACATCTGGCTGTTCCACATCACTGAGGTTAGGAAAGAAACAGGAAGCCTAATTCAGGCCACAACAGAGAAGATCTCTCTTGTACTTAAGAGTTCATTCATTCATCTTCTATACTACTCATTCTAAACACGGTCAGGTGGTCCGGAGCTTATCCCAGAAGCAAAGGACACAAGGCAGGGAACAACCCAGAATGGCGCGTCAATCCATCACGGGGCACACTCACCGTCTACACGTACAGGCACACCTACGGTGTGTGTGTGTTAGCCATTTAGGCATGATATTCAGTGTTGCTCAAGCTCCGGCTGACTTAGCAGGACACGCACACCTAAGGACCCGAGCTAAGACTCGCTGAAATGAACATGACTCTGACCTTAGGATGTAGTTGACGCAGATGACGCCTTGAGGGTGCCCAGTGTGGCTGTCATACACCACGGTGGCGCTGGTCTCCATCCACACAAAGCCTCCACGCTTCACCAGCATCCGGTACAGTCCCGTGGAGACCCTGCCCTTTGATAACACTGCCCCAGGAAGCAGAGCTCATGTCAGCCACTGAAAGGTACCTCTGAGGAGCATCCCCCCCCTCCCCCTCTCGCCCCTCACTGAGCTATACAGCGACCTCAGTAACAGCACTGGCGTGGCCTCAAGCTGAACTTTACACACGGGTTACTCAAACGCAAACATCACTTATGCTATACAGAGCAGGTGTCCCTGAAATAGATTATCATTTACATGGTATTTTGACAGGGAATCTACATGAAATCGCAGAATCCCACATTTCATTCTGAGAGAAAACGTTAATAAAAGAAAAACAAAAACGATGGTCAGTCGCCTACCAATCATTATTGGTATGTGAGGTAGTTCTGAGAGTACTAATGGCGCAGAATTACTGTTTTACGGTTTTAATAATTTGGGATTTAGTAATTACAAGGATTTGATTCCTTAGAAATGCGAAGGAGATGATGACTTACAGCTGAGATGTGTCCTCAGCATGTTCTTGCAGTCGAGAGCATGGTAATACTGGTACACAGACTGTCCAACAAGCTCGCTCTCCGTATAGCCTATTAATTCCGACACTCTGAAAGACAGTAACATGCAGGTCATACACTGAAATGATTAACGGACAATGAAATGCCTTTGCTTTAACCGGGAACATTTTTTCTATTTTTATTAACTTAAAAAACAAAAGAAATATTTTTTTGGAAATTAGTTTGCGGGCCATATCGGTTTGTGAACTGCGCAATCGGGGTTTGAAGATCCTCCGCGCAAACATGCGGCAGACGGATGAGTGGATTAAACACCCGTGGGCCTCTTAGTAGTACAGTTAATACAACTACTCGCACTCAGTAACGTAAAGAGTTCAGGCTGTGGTTCACCATGAAGAACAATTAATATATTTTTGCACAACACATCTCAACACTCAAGTACGAACACACGTGGTATGAAAATATCATTCTTTCCCCAAATATATATCGAGATCTCATTGGTCAGAAAAGCAATACTGTACAATCTGCAATCCTTCGACAATCAGAACAGCATCCCCCTGCGGGGAGGGCGTGCAGGTTAAATGGCATTATAGCCACCATACCGAGGTCCCGGCTGCGGTGCAAAACCCGACCGCTGAACAGGCACTTCTGGCACAGAGTGTTACAGCAGGGATTCCCTGCCTTTTGATATCCGCCTATAAATACGTCTCGGAGCGGGTGCCGTGTGTGGGGTGCCGGCTGGGTGGGGGTATGTGCAGAATATAAACAGAAATACAGGACAAATCCCATATTTTCGCAAATCAATGCCAGACACGCCGTTTTATTTTTCGTTTTATTTACGGGCCATCCCGTAACATACGGGTACTGGACAGGGGTTGGGACTCCCCAAGTTAGATTAATTAAACTGTCATTTCCACAGCACTGGAGCTGCCCATTAGGGACCAGGATCCAGGGAAGAAAGCGGACGTCGCAGAAGACTCAGTAGACGCGGATCCAGCCGATGCGGTAGCGCAGCCCGAAGTACGGAAGCGCGCATGGTTCAGGTGCATTTAGGCCTATGTGCAGTGGATTTGTGGATAGGTTAAAATAGCAGCTTTTAAACAATACCAGGCAAAGACGTACTATAAAGTCAACAGCAGATTCATAAAGCCACTTACTGGAGGTTGTATCTCATTATAGGCCTATTTAATTTCCTCTATTTCCAAAACGCATGTTCAGAGTTTTCTGATGACAGACTGAAGTCATGTCGTGATACTGTTATATATGAATAAAGTCTAAAATGCATTTTATATTAATATAAAACTGCCGAAACCATCCCCTTTTATTGCAGTTTTGGTTTTTTCTAAGCGTTGCTCTTATCACGAGAAAAGTAGCCGGTTCTTGGACGCAGGGTTAATGATAAGCTGTGTTCCCCAACTGTAAGAAGCTGGACGTCAGGCCACCCAAGCGGTCTACACCCAAGCGGTCTACGTGCAGGTTGTCATCCACCGAGAGCGCCCAAGTAATTACTGGAAGTACCGGTGATATTCCCAGTTAACGTCATTTTCTTTCCACGGAGTACCACTGCATTTCATCCATCTGCACACACTGGAATATTAGTTATCAGTTAGACCCAAAGATATTTAATATTTATGAAGTTATTGCAAATTTCCTTTCAGTCAACAAACTGCCATTGTGTGCAGTACAGTGTTGTTGCCCAAATGACTGCCTGTATCCACCCCTCCACCCCCACCCCGCACACAAAATTATCACCCAAAGATGAGATTACTCTATTAGCCCGTGTCCTCCAGGGATGTAGATACGGTTGCCACCCCCCTCTCCCCCTAGCTGATAACTTTTACCATCACTATGCCCCCGCCCTCCCCCTGGTCGACAATGGTCGGTAACCCCGCTACCCCTGCCCCCCCCCCCTGCCTGGCCGTCAGCTTTGTTCTGGCGCCGACACTGGGGGGGTCTCGCATGCGGCCTGTTTCTAAGTGCCTGGCGGTATCTGTGTCACACCACGCGGGCTGAGGTGCCGCGGGAACCTTCCGGCTCTCCGTACCTGGGCTGGCAGTAGGAGAAGCACATGTCCGGCGTGTGTTTGCTCAGGAAGGCGGCCCCCTCTGGGTTCGCGTCCCGCACGCTGAGCGGCGGCTCCGGCACCGACTCGCACAGCAGCACCAGCCCCCCCGAGCCTGCTGCGTGTTTCCGGATCCCCGTGCAGTGCAGGACCTGCTTCCAGGACCGGGAGGGGGGGGTGGTGGCGTAAATTAGGGCTTCGCAAACGCCAGTCTGCGGTCCCTGGCCGGTATTCCAAAATGAGCTATTATCTACGACCCTTCATGTTCACGTGTTCTGTAAACATGACCGCAAAGGTCCGGGCACTGACCTTCCAGGATGAGGACTTCAAGCTAGCCGGTCGTCCGTGGGAACTCAACGTGCATCTTATACGCAGATGAAGGTCACACTGCTTTTGATCCTCTGTGCCTAGAAGATCATTAGAACAGAAATTTATATAATATCTTACATTTTGCTGCTGGACATTGGAAAATGGATGGAATGGGACATCACTTAATCAAAACTCCAACTTACACTAAGTGATCTATAACAACAACAATAATAAGATTATTAAAAGCATTTTCAGGGCACTAAGGTTTCCATAGTAACAGAGCATGTTGAGCGACTCGTCATTCTATTTTACCTGATTTGCTGGATAGGATGTCCCTCACCTCTTTCAGGTCACATGGGTGCATGAAGTGAAACAGGTTCTGGCCAATGAGATCCATCTGTCCAAGGAAGACCGTTGACCGAAATGAGCGACAATAAACCGTAAACTCCATGGCTTTGTACTCGATGTAGGCAGATTAAAGTGGTGTTTGCTCTTTTTGAGGGATAATATTGAATCATCAGCCAAGATGAAGTGGAACCGCGGAGAGCAGAGTCTGATTGCGATGCGGGGGCACCTGGTTCATGCCGGTATGCGCGTGGACGCCGTCAGTCGTGTAAATGATCTGGCCGCTGTGGGACACCAGGAGCAAAAACCCCCCCAGAGCAGATTCCAGGACCTTCTCGACGCAGGATTCCACAGCCGAGTCACGCCCTGAGGACAGAGATGTGCCGCTGTGCCATTAACAGCCCCGAAGAAGATCACAGGAGGCCGAGCCTCCTTCCTACAGTACGGCTGAGTCTCAGCTGTGATTTTATTGGCTTAAGTGTGCTGGCTTACCACATGGGTGTGAGTAGATTGGACCATCACTCTCCCGGGGCATTCCGCACAGTGAGGGGTCAGCGCTGCTCAAACAGGGGCCCGTGTTCTCCTGGAGTGCCTGCAGGCGCAGGTAGGCGAGTGACAGCCTGAGGACGGAGGCCTTGTCCAGGTGGGTGGCTAGACCAGGGGCCAGGGGCAGTTCCAGAGCCAGCTGCCTGAATAGCTGGCCCTCTCGCTCCCTCCGGCTCCGCGCTGCTGCCCGGGACCGCGTCCGCCGCCACTCTGAGCTCATCCTGCAGCACAGGTACACTGGATCAAAGGCTGTGATACAAGCGAGGCTCTGCTACACAGGTATGCTGGATCAAAGGCTCTGTGGCGGGGGCTCTGATACAAGCGAGGCTCTGAAACAGGTACACTGGATCAAAGGCTCTGTGGTGGGGGCTCTGATACAAGCGAGGCTCTGAAACAGGTACACTGGATCAAAGGCTCTGTGGCGGGGGCTCTGATACAAGAGAGGCTCTGCTACACAGGTACACTGGATCAAAGGCTCTGTGGCAGGGGCTCTGATACAAGCGAGGCTCTGCTACACAGGTACACTGGATCGAAGGTTCTGTGGCGGGGGCTCTGATACAAGCAAAGCTCTGCTACACAGGTACACTGGATCAAAGGCTCTGTGGCGTGGGCTCTGATACAAGCGAGGCTCTGCTACACAGGTACACTGGATCAAAGGCTCTGTGGCGGGGGCTCTGATAAAAGCGAGGCTCTGCTACACAGGTACACTGGATCAAAGGCTCTGTGGCGGGGGCTCTGATACAAGCGAGGCTCTGCTACACAGGTACACTGGATCAAAGGCTCTGTGGCGGGGGCTCTGATACAAGCGAGGCTCTGCTACACAGGTATGCTGGATCAAAGGCTCTGCGGTGGGGGCTCTGATACAAGTGAGGCTCTGTCTACACAGGTACACTGGATCAGAAGCTCTGCGACGGGGCCTTTGATGCAAATGAGTATATTAGGTATGTGAAGGCCAGGCTCCCAAACAGTAGATCAGCTTTGGAACCTTGTAGGGGATTTAGTACACGTGGGGGGCACTGTGTGGCGCAGTGGGTCAGGGTGCAGTGCTCGTGATCGGAAGGTTGCCTGTTCAAATCTCACAGCAGAGTAATTTCACTGTTGGACGCTTGAGCAAAGCTCTTAACCTCAATTGCTCTCTATCACTTCCCCAAATGGTGCCTAATAAATGTTACATATCACTAACTTTCAAATTCTTCATGGTTGCCGCTAGATGGTCCCACGGAAGGCGTCTCCTCCCATGAGCGAGAGGGAGCTCACCACTCTGTGGGGCACATTACGTCCCCAAAGGCTGAGCATGTCGTAACAGCTGGCTATCAGAACCCCGCACGGACGGTATCGGGGCTTGGGGGGCCCGAGTGCGTCATCCGGGGGACAGATAGAGGGCCAAGCTGTTCCGCATGGGAGGTGGACGTCACAGCAACGTTGCACCTCCTTATCAATGCCTGCCTGCTTCTCCTGCTGGTTGAGATACGGCTGCAGACCGGGCCTACGCTCTCTGTCAGCCCTGCACACAAGAGTCGGCTACGTTCTCAACGCGGACAGGAACCAATCACACCAGAGCAGAACCAAGCCCATCGATATAAAACTATCAAGAGATTAAGAGAGCCTTGTACTTCATGAATGCAGTACTGATCATTATAATGGACGTGTTAAGACAGGGTTACAGACAGACAGGCCGGGGTGACAGCTTGCATATCTCCGCATGGCTTTAACTCTCCTTGGAAAAGTTTTTACAAATTTAAAGCATTTAAATACATTTCACAGACTTACTTCAAACTAGGCTTGAACAGCATATTGCTCTGAATAGATTTTACATTACATTTTTACATTGTAAAAACAGTAACATCTATTATGAATTGAGCACAAAGATACATTTTGTTTGATGTTAAAAGTTGTATTAAAGATTAAAGTTCTTTGTGGAGGGATGCACTATTGTGTGAGTGTGAACACTTGCAGTGCTGTAGTGGCTGACTTGGCACTAAAATCTGTCGCTTACCTCTTGCGGAGGTCTCCACTCATCCTTCCTGGCTGCTGCTTGTTGGATGAGGATCTTCAGAGGAGGATGAGTGACGGATGAAATGGCGCGGAAAGCCCCAGGATCACAGGTGCGTGTCACTCATGGTACTCACTGTGCCGTCCCCACACAGACTGCCAGACCATTGGCAAATGACTGCCCATTAATCAGTGTGTCAGTGTCTCTCGGCGTCCCACCCACCTCCATACAAGGCTCTTCCCAGGTCCTAGTGCCCCCCCCCCAACACTCTTCCATCAAATAATCATTACATAAGATACCATCATCAAACAGCACTTTGTGTAAATTACAGAAAGGCTATTCTCTGATACTAACCAAACAAAGGTGTTAATGTAATATTATTACATTATGAACAAACTATTATAATGAAATATGTATGAGGGTCGCTGATGAATAACTGAAATGTAAATTTTGCAAAAACAGTGACTATACATACTGGTGAATTTTCTGTCCCATTTAAATTAAACTTGTAAGCCTGTATATACCACGAAGAACCGGGTTAGAACGGTTTAAATTATAATTTCAAACATTCATCGCTTGGACCCCTAATGATCAAAGGTCTTAGGTAGCCAAAGAAAATGTGTAAAGTTGTCAGTCTAGTCAGTATTTGCTTAGAAAAAAAAATAGAATATATGCAACTTTACAGTAACACAATAAAACTAGCAGAATGTTTTCTCTGTTCTCCAAAAAGTCACTGATATCTTGCTGGATGGCCAGATGAACTCCGCTTCAGCTCCCAAAAAGTCACTGATATCTTGCTGGATGGCCAGATGAACTCCGCTTCAGGTCCCAAACCTCCCCTCAGGGCCACCTCAGCCATTCCGTGTGTTTGTTAGATTTCACTAACAGCTCAATTAATTAATTAATTTAATTAAGTGAATAACTGAATGAGGTATTAAGGTGTGCCAGTGGTCGAGTCAAAAAATACCTTGGTATGTTGGATGGTTGCAGCAAAGGTCAGGGATACCACACCTTGATAGTTATAATATCATAGTCTTACACCAATGTGAAACTCATTTGAACATTATTTTCTTTGACTGCCTAAGACTTTTGCGCAGTAATGTATAGGGTTGCAAAAAATAATAATTTTTGTAATTGATTAATTGTGATAAGGTTACCAAGTAATCAATTACTTGGACCAAAACATAGGGTGTAAAAAATGCAAATATTTTGTTAAAAAAACATTGAGGTATTTTTAAAGTCACAATTGTAATATGTAAAGTGACAAAGTGACAGATACACAGATCAACTCTTTCTGCTGGTATTTTAGCTTGCAAACAATTGTACTTTAAAATGTGGCATATGGCATATGGTATTTCGATGGTCTTTTCAAAAGCAATGCTATTCTGGTAGAGTGACACTAGGGTGACATCCTTGTCAGGGGGGGACTCTATGAGCTACCACAGGGTTTCTAAACTACCATTTCAACCATTTGAATTAAAAGGAGCTGGATTTCACTTAAGCACTGAATTCTTGCTGGGTGATGATTTGTCAGTCTCCTGTGATCATACATGTGTCACTAATGTTAATGTGAAACAGCTGGATGAGTCTTTCAGTCAAGGAAACAAACCAGTCAAAGCACAAGAGCCAAATACAGTTATAAAGTAGTTTGTAAAGCCTGAAGTAGCTGAAAGTGTCCTCCCCGACATGGAATATCTGGTCACCTTAATTCTGGCATTTCAAAATCTTTGTGATAAAATTCAGTGAAGATTCAGTCAAGATTTCGAAATACCATAGTACAGGTATACCATATAACCTAATACTGTCCAAGCCTAGTAACAACTTTAAAACAATCCATAAAAGTTTTCCCATTTCACTATGCAGCTGGCATTTGTGTTTGTTGCAATACATCTGACCTCTGCTGGTGAGGTGGAATATCACTGGTGTATGCCGATTATAATCATCTGCATCCACGGACAAATGTAGTATGTACATAAGAGTCCACACGCACAGCGCTGTCACAGACAGGGAATACACATGATTTTGGGATTGGTCCAGTTCTTGTTAGTGCAAAAACTCAAAAAGTTTTTGACGGATCGTTTTCAAACCTTGCAAACAAATTGTATAGATGAAGTCCTGGACCTCATCAAATTTTGAGTGAAATCAAAAGGAAATTTAAGCAGTACTGCTTTGTGGCAGCAAAGGAGAGGGTGACCTTAGAAGACATTTGACTTTGTTTTAGGAACGTGGGTGCATAATGTTCATTGTTAACACAGATATAGGAACGTGGGTGCATAACATTCATTATTAACACAGATACATGCTCCAAGTGCACTAATGATATGTTGTTATTTTATTTTATTTATATACGTTTTTTATAGGTCCTTTCACATAATCATACTCTTCATTAAAACAACAAAAGAAAAACAATATATTAAGTAAAGAACAAACCGTATCATTAAAGAAACTTTCAAATTCATTATCAGAATTAAACACGTACTGTAATTGAAAGGACATTTGGATTATTGAAAATGCATTTCAGATATTTAGATCAATCAGGTGGAACATTACAACACAGCCCTCAGAAGGTCGCAGCATTCTTTGTGGCATGTTGTGGCAAAGCCCTTAACCTCAATTGTTGTAGATCGTGCACCGCTCCCTTTTAAGGGTGAGGTGACGAGCCATTCTGATTGGTTCATTTCATGTTACACCCAAAACACGCCTCTGAATAATTAACAGAGGTAGGACAACCATGTTCCACTTTGAGCTTTATGCTTTGAACCCTTGATCTTGTAAACATGGAAAATCTTAAAGTATTCCATGGATCTTTTTCAAACTTCCCAGGAACATTGTGCAGGTCAGTGGGAGGCCTGTGATTTTCTGAATGATGAAAGTCTACAGATTGCTAATAAATTTTGCCAGACTGTGACAAAAACAGTCGTCCACTGGCTGTTCAGTGATATTCATTATGAACAGTCTTCAAGTCATATGGATAACCAGCCAATTGCCACCTGGCGAAAATCATCATAGCAGTGCATTAGCCGGTGGGCAAAATTCATGGTGGGAAAATTTGAGCGAATTTTCTCATGGGGGAATTTAATCGGGTGACTTAGCCCAAGAGAGTGGTGCCTCATGCAAAAACAGGCACATGCACAAATGTTGTGAACCTGGTTACATTGTGACAAGTCACACAAAGTTGGGCTTTTAAAGATTTTTTGGAGAGGAGGGGGCAGTGTTTACAATAGGCTTTGGCAATATTACAGTGAGATAGTCAAACACTGCTCCAGAGTATGGCGCTTTTGAAAATACTCTCAGTATACCATGTATGGCCGACATGATAGAGATGAGATACCAGCCAAGCCTGTTGAAGGGGGGGGGGGGGGGGGGTAGAGATTGAGGTTGAGGGGTGTGTGAGGAGTTAGCTGTGGGAGGGAGGGATAGAAATACGTTGTTGTCTTTCTGACAACATCTCATTTACCTAACTGCTTTGTATGGGATATTTTGAGAATTAGAAAGTATTGGAAACTAAATTAGGAAACACTGTACATTAAGTGCACCTTCATAATGCATTCATAGAACATACAGTGCACCTTCATAATGCATTCATAGAACATACAGTGCACCTTCATAATGCATTCATAGAACATTCACAAGCAGTGTGTAAGTATACATTAACATCCTAATAGACCTTAACAGCTGCGATACACATTAAAAACAAACATTATATGATGATACAATTATACTGTTTGTTATTAATGTATATTAAAGCTGTTAAGGTCTGTTACGATGTTAAAGTGTACTTACACTCTGCTTATGAATGCATTATGAAGGTGCAGTTAATGTAAAGCGTTACCCGATATTAGATGCTACTTTATTAAAAACATGCTATTACTACTGCTAGCACAGCACATACTGGGAACATATGTAAGTAATACATATGCGTAGTATATATAAGTAATGCATACAAGTAGTATATACAAGTAATGCGTAAAAGTATTATATATAAGTAATGCATACAAGTAGTATGCATAAGTAATGCATACAAATATTATATATTATTATATATAAGTAATGCATATAAGTAGTATGCATAAGTAATGCATATAAGTAGTATGCATAAGTAATGCATCTAAGTATTATATATAAGTAATGCATATAAGTAGTATATATAAGATGTACACATACAGTAAGTAGATAGGAAATACACTGATATACTTATTCAAGCAGAGCAGTGACAGCCTAGCGGTGGCCTCGTGCCTTGGGGGGGGGGGGTCTGCTGCATTCTAGTACAGTTCTGTGTTTGTTTATCCTCCCATCCCTGGAGATCGCACCAGTGGCTCCTGTTCCCTCTCACCTTAACATGACCCCTGGGGTGTGTCTGCGTGTGGGACTGTCCTGCGACAGATCGCCATCGCGGCTCTACGCCGGCCTGTCCCCAGATTCACTGTGACCTTACATCAGATTGTGAGATTGATTATTTTTGTTGCTGTTACTGTTGCTTAGCTGACCTATTCCTCCAAACAGCTTTTATTTTTATATTATTTTAGGTCCTCTAGTGACTAACAGGGTGAGTATTTTTGACTATATCCCTTCTATAACAAAAAAATAGTTAAATATTTGTCCATCCATCCATCTATCCACCCACCCTTCCATCAGGAGCACCCAGAGAAAATCACAGCAACATGAGGAGGACATGTACACTGCAGACGATTAAAAGCTAACAGTGCAACAGTGTGTCTGCTTACAGTCAGTGAGCTAATGCCAGACCTCCAGCCTAGAAACTGTACAGTGAGATCCATCCATCCATTTTCCAACCCGCTTATCCTACTGGGTCGCGGGGGGACTGGAGCCTATTCCGGAAGCAATGGGCACGAGGCAGGGAACAATCCAGGATTGGGGGGGGGGGGGAACTCCAATTAGCCTCAGCATGTCTTTGGACTGTGGGGGGAAACCGGAGTACCTGGAGGAAACCCCACGATGACATGGGGAGAACATGCAAACTCCACACACATGTAACCCAGGCAGAGACTTAAACCCGGGTCCTAGAGGTGTGAGGCAACAGTGCTAATCACTGCACCACCATGCCACCCTACAGGTCAAAGAACGAAAAAGGAAGTTTAAAGCATATAGATGAGTCAGACACATTATGACTACATTAAAATATACTAGTTCAGTCTAATATGAATTTAAGAAACAGGTATTTCGGTTACGTTCAAGACGTTTGAACTTTACCTTGAATTAAATTAATTAAAATTAAGGTTTTGTGTAACTTATGAGCATATTTAACATTTAAATCAGGGCCTGTAATCAGACTAATGGATACGCTGCCCCAGGTTAGTGTTAGGAGTTAGAGTTAGGGTTAGGAGTCAGGGTTAGGGTTAGGCTTAGGAGTCAGGGTTAGGGTTCAGAGTCAGGGTTAAGAGTCTGACTGACGTCAGCCCCCACCCTCGGGCGGTCTTACCACCAGCATAATTTTTAATATGTTAAGATTCCTCATGAAGCTGCACCCCTAAAAGAGACATCGCAAAGCCATTGGTGTGCTGGCTCTGAGCCATCAAACACACACGTGCTGTAAGTAAACACACGTTTAACCCGTGTGCACCTGTAATGGAATAACGCTCTTCTTTCTGCATGTTCCATCCAAAGAGTGTACAGGAAACACCAATATTACAGTGCTGTATTTTCTTCTGTTAATTTAGCCTATTATCTCTGTGAATACATCGGGGAAAATGAACACGGAATATTCTGAATACACCAATGAATACAGTAATTAAAGGGGCACTCATGTAAATTGCTAGAAATATATTTATTTATCATTTGTGTTGAAAGCACATCTGCAACTGTCTCAAAGAAAATGCTTTGTGAGAACATGGATAGAAGATCACTTCAGCTCAAGGCCTTATTTAACATAATAAGGGAAAAGTATTTTAAAAGTGGGTCATAAAAATATATATATTTAACCTTGATTTATACCAGTCGGTTAATTATTTAGTAATTCACTTTTAAAAGCCACATGATTTTTGAACAACTTCACATTTAATCAGTCACACGTTTGAAGCCATTTTGATATAAATTACGTGCGACTCTGCCAAAGTGGATCTTCATCATAACAACAAGGATGACGATGATGGCATAGGTGATGAAGACGTCTCTGCTCTTTGTCCCAGACACCCAGTCTCCAGCCAGTTCAGTCCCCAAGGTCCACCATTCTTTCCTTTACGGGTGGAATTAGACAGGGAGGTCGCGGACTTTCCTCTCCGCCGAAGTGCATGGGTCCTTGATCAGAGCGAATACTTCTGCTTTCTCCTCAGTGAGCAACAAGCGAAGATCACAAAATGCTTCCAGCTTTAAGTTCCACTAACTCAGCTCCTGCATTCCAGACAGACGCTGGTCTGAAGTCATGATGCTTACATCTCTTTGCTGGCCGGTTTTAAAACTCCCAATAGCTCATAATAACCCTAATCACTATCACTGCGTCTTGTACGGACGAGCTCCCTCCTTCATCATTACGAACACAAAGACTGCGTGTACTCCGTAAGGATAAAGTAAAAGAACCAGCTTCTCAGTCCATTTCACACAGAAATATCATGCTCCTGGTTCCTTGCTTACCTGATCCACGCAGTATTGCCGTCCACACACCAGCAATAAGACGTACAATGAGCAGCATACAAATCTGCACGCCCACTCTACTGAATTTTTAGCTACTTGCCATAAATTTTTGCATCTATTGCTCGTCCGATATTCTTCCACCTTTCTGCTTTCCGTGGCAGGGCCGCCTCTAATATTACGAGGAGGAAAGGCGTTTTTCCAAACCCTAAAAGTTGTCAGGCCGTAGTGATTTATTGGAAACGGCTTCCTGTGGTTGGCTGGGTTTCTTGTGCCTGGGCCCAAGGATCTAATGAGGCCGGGCGCGAGTGAGAGAGAGAGTCGGGCAGAACGGGACACCTCCGCTGCCCTAGCCGGATCCTTTATTTCCTAAAGGACATATTTCTGCACTTCAGAGATTAAGAATGAAATGCTCTTTGTGAACACAAACAGTTCACACCTTTATCAGAGAACAACCAAATATTTTCTGATTATGTTGATGTTTCAAGAGATTAAAAAGTTCCTCATTTAATTGTAAAAGACATTAAAATATTGTTTGTAGATCCTGTAATTCTCCGTTACTTGTACAATAACCAGTGACAGACAGCAGGATTGATAAAAATACACTGATATCCAGATTATTGTGTAACGACTGGGTAGGACTGGATGTTTGACAGACGTAAGTCTCTCGACCTCATGTAACCCCTCTTGGGATCATATCAAAGCTGAATTGCTGTCATGTTTAATCAGAGCCCCCCCCCACAGCATCCCTGCCCCCAAGTCGTGGGCGGGCTGGGTCACACGGCGGGTCATGCTGGTGGACGTTGGCTCAGCCACCCTCGTGCACTAATGGGCTGCCCAGGGACCTGTAATCTCTTCCCAGCCACCAGTCACAATCAAAACAACTGAGTGGATATCACAAGAGCGGCCGGGGGGCCGCAATAACAAGGCAGTCATTACTTCTGAAGGGCCACTGATAGTTCTTGGGAAAGTTCACGTCAAGTCAAGTGAGCTTTATTGTCATACGATCCATATACAGGTATACAGTGGCACAAAATAACATCCCCCCCCAGGACCGCGCAGAAACAGTTTAACAAAAACATACCACTACAGAATATTTTAAGATGTTTTTGTGGCATTAATATGGACAGTTATGCTTATAAACCTCTCTGCTGCTTGTTTTTCTCTTTTATAAATAAAACACCAACCGTTCTGTGTTAAGGCCCCATCACATTTACTGTGATCATTTATTTAGCTGATCCCTTAATCCAGAGTGACACGCATTTATTTAGCAGATCCCTTAATCCAGAGTGACACGCATTTATTTAGCAGATCCCTTAATCCAGAGTGACACACATTTAGCAGATCCCTTAATCCAGAGTGACACGCATTTAATTTTTGAGAAAGCAGGGTCAGACAATCCTGGGGGGTTAAGGGCCCTGCTCATCCACCCGACCAGGAGATTACAGTGCTGACCCTGGGATTTGTACCTGTAACCTTCTGATCGTGGGCATGGCGCCCAAATCCACCGTGCCACATACCACCCCATGGACCTCAGGCAGCGCAGTGCTCAGCGCCTTTCATGCCCTACAGGACGTACATCCATGTCCCATGCTGCTAATCCTGTTCAGGGGCTTAGACCCCATCCCAGACAGGACACCCTGGATGGGATGCCAGTCCATCAACAGCAGACACACACGGGCATTTGTATTTTGTTGTTATATAAAAAAAATCTCAAGATGACATTATAACAATTTATTTTACAATTCTATTTTTATCTGACCATCACAATTCAGTTCCACTCTGTAGAGTAGGTATTCAACTATCTATCATGAAACTTTTCAGTGTTTAACATCCAGAGGAATCTGCTCACATTGTATGTGTTTGCGCCATTACTGCCAAACTGAGCAAAGCTCAGCCTCACCGAAATCATCAAGGAGTTTTATTTGTCATTGTGTAAGAGAGTTACATAAGTACAATGAAACAACCACCATAAAAGACAGAGAGAACACGACACAGCTATCAAACATAGTACAAAATAAAAACTTATTTACTAAACATTATAAGCATATAAATGCACACATAGGCGTGTAATTCACTGAGATATCAATAAATAACTAACATATAACATATGGTATATTTAGTATTTAAATAAGTCAGAGTATTGCACTGATACACCTGAGCTTATACGTTAGGTTATGTCGAGTATGATTGATAGTATTGCGCAAACGCCGACTGTTGGAAAGATGAAAACACCGAAACGCATGTGTGTCTATTACGGTGCTTCTAGTCTCCTGACCGTAGTGACACTGTGGTGACAGGTTCCGGTTCATTACACAGAAGTGAGGGCGTTCATGCTCACTTACACGTGAAAGCCTGTCATACGGGATATGAGGACACCGACAGGTCAGCGTTCCCTCAAGCATCTCCAGGAATAGAGAGTAACAGGGAAGAAGAGTAACCCGGGAAAGCCTGCATTTTAGTGTGCGATGACCTTAGCGTTAGTTTAGCCTGTGGCCGATGCTGGAATTCGGTTAGCTGAGAAACACGGGCACGGGTACTCAGCACGTAGGAACAATTTCACCTTATCTGCACTGGAGACTCGGGTCGAAGGGGGGGGGGATTGGGGGGGGGGGGGGGGACTGGCAGGGAGATGAAAGAAGACCTGGGTGGTCAAGATATGGTGCAGAAATGAGAATCAGGGTGGTTTCCTGTTTAGGGAAGCCCTGTGTGGCCTGGTATTTAGCTGAAAAAAATGAAATCGTGCAGCAGCACCACAACCAGGGACTGGGGGCTGAGGAGAGGGGTGCATATCAGCTACCCCCCGGGAAAGGCAGGCGACACCCCGAAAATGAATTTACAGTCTGCTATAGGGTGACCATCTAATCCACCTCAGGGGGTGGGGGGGGGGGGGGCACTATGAGCTGCTTCTGGTTTTACAACTACTCTTAAAACTGAAAGGCTCCTGTGTTTGGCTGAACAGTTCAGGTCTCCTTGTTCTTTGGTTTTGTTTTGTTTCCTTGACTGAAAGACTCATCCAGCTTTTTCACATTAACATTAGTGATACATGCATTGATTATAGGAGACTGACCAATCAGCACACAGCAAGAACTCGGGGAAATTCAGGTTCTTTTAACTGAAATGGTTGCCCTAGCTCATAGTACACCCCCCCCCCAACATGAATTATCTAGTCATTGTACTCTGCTGGTAACCAGAATTGCAAAATACCAGAGAAAATCAATGTATGTTATGTAAATACAATTAAATGTTTATCAAACAATATCCACCCCCCATCACAGTAAAAGTCAAAGAAGTTATACAGGTTAAGGTTTGAAGATCATTAATGGTTAGAGAACTGTATGAAAGAAGGATTCAAAGCAGTGTTGACAAGTGAAAAACTGGAATAAATGAGTTTAATGACGAGCCTGACCAGGAATATGTCGTCATGACACTGTTACTGTGAGAACCACCTGTATATTAGCACAAAATAGCATACTTCTGCAGGAGAAAAATAAACAAATAAATAAACAAATGCTCCCATGTACTGGATTGGGCCAGTGGTTTAACTTCCTTAAGGCTGTGTTGTCTCACAGTACTAAGAAAAATATAAAAATTGCTTCTTAAAAATTGGAAAAATAGTAAACACTTTCCATTACCAAACAACGACACAAAACAGATATGTAAAGCAATCATAAAGTGTCTTTGCAGGGACACTAGGCTCAGGGCCCACACTGACAGTAATGCAGGATATGAAAATGAAGCAATTTCTCTGTTTTGCCTGCTGAGACCAACATCGGCCTGCCCCGTTTGTTTGTAAAACCAAAAAAAAAAAAAAAAAAAACTTTTTCTTACAAGAAAAGAAAACTTAACTCTGAAGCAAACATTTGCATGCATTGATAAACCTTAATTGAGAAAATATATTTAACATGGATAAGTTTACTATAATCAGCTATAAAGAGCTATATTTATTTTTTTTAGAATATTTTTTTCTGTTCTCGGGACCAGCCTGTTTACGATCATTTAATTGAAATCTTTGGGGAAGAGCGGTCTTGTTTGTATCTCAGTGTAATTGGAGTTTGCGAAAGCACCACTGGAGCGTGAGGAGCATATTGAACTATGCTTCCTGTATGCTAACTAAACATTACTACATACGCCACCCTTATCCATGACCGATGAACACGTGGTGTCCGCATGACTGCTTAATAAGCCAAGTAAATCTGATTCACTGCAGGTCTGCGCAGCGCTCAGCTACCCTCTTCGGAAGGTACTGACAAATTCTGCATGGTTTTATAGATATGCGATAATAACATTAACGGCTACTCTTAGGTTCCGTAAGAAACTGCGACTTCCTTATATTAATATTATATATGCTCATGTAATTGTTCGTAAATGTTAACAAGTTCGTCGAGGCCTGCAAAACAAAGGAAAGCATTTCCATTCCAATATACACGACATGTCCCCTAGAAATGCAAGTCGCCATCCAACGGCTTAATCGCAGAAAATCGGTATGTTGTCTGTCGAAGGGCACGGTAGTGTGTGCCATATATGGACTGGGCCAGACATGATTGGCCAGAGAACATGCCAATTATTTAGTCCGTTATTTCATTGGCGTGTAGGCGGAGCTGGCAATGAATGAAAAGCGGAAGTAGATATGGAAGGGTGAGAGTGCAATTTAAGAAACGGAACGAGGGTTTAAAATCGCAGGCGAGAGCCGGGCAATTACTTAACTACTATTATTAGTGCTGCCATTAGGGAGAGTGATATAATACGGTAATGAAGGATTTGTATGCATGCCTTACAATTATCTTGTTAGAAAATCATAAGGTCGCAAGTTCGCCGAGTTAATCATGTACTTTTGATGAGCTAACGTTAGCTTCTCGGCTACATTTTTTTTATAAGACATCTGTTTCCCGAAGTCCGTGGCTAACCTGTCATTCGTAGTACGTAATCGTTTAGCCAGATTTATTTCACACTATGAGATGCAATTTGAATTTAGCATTAAATGGAACGCGTGACTTTACAATTTTAAGTTTAAATATGATTTCAACTGCAATTATGTGCCTTGCAAATACGGTTTCGTTTTCATAGTAACAAGGCCAAAGTGCATATCGTTGCTTATTTTCACGTGCAAAATTGTCTGACTAAGAGCCTCTTGATGTGAATGATTAACAGGAAGGACATTTTTATAGTGCTGTTTGATTTAATTAAGGTTTACCTTTGATAAAAAAAAAAACACATGCGCTTCCAATCCTTTTTGATTGCAGATTCTTGTGTGATTTTCCAAGTTTTAGTAATGTTTTCATAATTTTACCTAACAGAAGTACCGGCCATGACATGTCACTCTGTGTGGCTGGTGTGTTTGCACCCTGCGCTGACCCTAGCCAGAGCCTGACCTGGTTACCCTCGTCTTTCTGTAGCTGCCTTGTTCCTCACGTGTGAGACTTCGGCTCGCCATGGTGGACTCCCAGTACTACCTCCCCAACGACGTCGGCATCTCGGCGCTGGAATGCGGCGAGGCCTTCCGCCTGCTCTCTCCCAAAGAGCAGCTTTATGCTCACTACCTGTCACGAGCATCCTGGTACGGGGGACTCGTCGTGCTGCTGCAGACGTCCCCCGAGTCGGCCTCCATCTACGTCCTCCTGCAGCGCATGTTCCGGCTCCAGAGCCCAGCTCAGCTGGAGAGCGTGGCCACGGCCGCCGGGCTAACCGCCGATGAGTATCAGGTCAGACCAACTCAATGAAGTCTGTGCTGGGTGGGATTTTTTCCACTCTCGACCACTGATTGGATTAGCTCAGTGTCCATGGGTTGATTGAGTGGATCTTATTGGCTTAAACAGTAATTGACAGTACAGGATTGTGAGGCTAACGCCCACCACTTAGACCTAATCAATCTCTGTAAAGTATTTGGGATGTGAGGGTAAAACAGCCGAGGCTGCTGGGTAAATTACCAGCGGAAACACCGCCTGCTCTGGAATGTTCTGTTCTCATCTCAGGCCTTCCTGGTCTACGCTGCTGGACTGTATGCCAATATGGGGAACTACAAGTCTTTTGGAGACACAAAGTTCATCCCCAACCTCCCGCAGGTGAAGTCCTCTTCCTGCCTTCGCCGTTTGTGGATCGCAAATGCTTTGGTTTTCTTGACTGATTGTGTGTGTGTATGTAAGTAAAACGTGAGAAAAAGCCTGAGAAAAAAGGTAAGTTTTAAGCTGCCCTTTAAAACCTTCAACATAATCTGCAAGATGCTACGATGGAGGAAGATCTTTCCATAACCTTGGGCTGTGTGTGTGTCTCTTCTCGACAGGAGAAGCTGAAGGCCTTGGTGTGGCAGTGCCAGGCGTTCCAGGACAGCCCCACAGAGATGGAGGCGCTGTGGAGCACATGTGCTCCCCTGCTTTATTCTCTGGACGACAAACACAAGCAACTGGGCCTTGGAGACAAGGCAAGGGCGCAGACGCCGTGACAGACATCAGGAGCTGGAGGCAGTAATGTTTGTTAAAAATCTTGATGCAGTGCAATCCAGATAAACAGAAAGACACTGGGATCATGGGCAATGAAGCGACTTCCGGAACTCTCAGTACTGAGGGCACACCTTCACCACATCTCTCTCCTCTGGCGTTTTGGAACCCAGAACCAGATCCAGGCCCAGAACCCTAGTACCCCATTTCTACCGACGCAGTGCCGGGGATGGTGCCAGGCTGTTTTATTCTTTAAGATATTGTGGTGCTGCAGTGGCGAAGAGATCATGAGGCAGACAGCAAAGTTCAGTTTTTAGCAGACTCTTATTGTGTGATCCTTAAAAGGACAGTGGTTAAAATGACGAGGGAGAATAAAGAATAAAATCATTTACACACACAGACTGGGGAGAAATACAGCCTTTGAGTGGAAAATGGATGCAGGCAAGAGACAGGGAGCAACGAGTCATTAACTTTTCTTGGTTGGCAGCTTATAAAAACTTAAATCTGAAACAGATATAAATTTTTTTTTAAAAGACATGAACCTTTATTTTCACTTCTGCTCGTGCAACATTTCCATTCAGTTCTTTTTTTTTTAAACTGGTGGAAACGCAAGCAGGTTCTCAAAAACCAAGCAAGAACCAGCCTAGCACTTGCTCCAGCACCATGTTGGTGATAAGGCATAGATCTCTTTGGACAGGGCTCAAGATGTGTCTCGTTTAGCAGAATGGCCATAACCAAGGATGGACTGTCGTGCATTTGATAGCAGTAGTAACAGTTTCTGACTGCAGCAGAATGTAAGCAGCGTCTAGCCCTGATGACATCACTCCGGTGGTGCCGTGTTTACATTCTTAGGGCCGTATTTTTAGCATTATCGTTAATCTGATGAAGATGATGATTATGGTTTCCTCTCTAGGGGATCACCACATACTTCTCAGGGAACTGCTCTTTAAACGACGCTGAGTTGGCCCAGAGGTTTCTGGATTCCAAGGTAAAGGTCTTGCCATGCAGTTCAGCGCTCACTTGCCCCCTCTGCTGGCTGCATTCTGAACTACACCCCCCATGTCGCTAACCAGAGTCTGAGTGCCTACAACACGCGACTCTTCAAGACGGGTGGCGTCGAGGGGAAGGAGAGCTATGAAGTGCGATTGGCTTCTGCTGTGCAGAAGGGTGAGCATCTGTCTGCAGCCAATCAGATCATTTTACTCTGCCCATGTGACCGGACATCGCTTATTGGTCACTTGTGCTATGCATTTTTTTTTGTTACATTGTCTGCTGTAGACCGTACCGTGGACGGCGAGACAGAGACGCACTGTGGCCAGTACGAGTTCGAGAACGCCATGTTCACCGTGCGCAGGGGTGACTACGCTCCCCTCATGAAGAAAGTGAGCGAGAACCTGGAGAAGGCCCAGGTGAGACCCACAGTCCGCAAGACCCTCTGCTCCACATGCACCCTGGTGCCAGTACCGCGGGGGTCTTACCTGGCGTGTTAGCTCGGCATCTCTTGCCATAGGCGTACGCGGCCAATGAGAATCAGCGGCGGATGCTGGAGGAGTATGTCCGCAGCTTCACCTTCGGCTCCGTGGATTCTCACAAAGAGGGGTCCCGCTACTGGATCAAGGACAAGGGGCCCATCGTGGAGAGGTATCCCTACACGCAGCCCGGCCAAGGGGGGTTTGATTACTGCTGCTGTACCATCCGTCATTGTTCTGGTGGTGCTGCGCACACAGCTCTCATTATCAGCCAGACACATAGCCAGGAATACCCTTCACCACCCTTTGCTCACCTGGGGGGTTCATACCCATTTTTTCCCTGCCTGCATGCCTGTTATCAGTCGCTGCCTCTGATCTCCGTTTCTAGTTACATCGGCTTCATTGAGAGCTACAGGGACCCATTTGGATCAAGGGGCGAGTTTGAAGGTATGATTCCCCAGTCTGTGTGCTTTATTTCCTCGCCCGCCTCTCCTGCCCCTCGACCGCACCCGCCTCACCTCCCCTCTGGCTCTCGCATTGCCCGCCTCTCCTCCCCCCTGGCTCTCGCATTGCCCGCCTCTCCTCCCCCCTGGCTCTCGCATTGCCCACCTCACCTCCCCTCTGGCTCTCGCATTGCCCGCCTCTCCTCCCCTCTGGCTCTCGCATTGCCCGCCTCTCCTCCCCTCTAGCTCTCGCATTGCCCGCCTCTCCTCCCCTCTGGCTCTCATTGCGCTCCTGCTCCTTGACCACCCCACCTCTGCTTCCTCCCTCCAGGCTTTGTGGCGGTGGTTAACAAGGCCATGAGCGCCCGCTTCGCCAAGCTGGTGAGCTCCGCCGAGGTGCTTCTGCCGGAGCTCCCGTGGCCAGCGGCCTTCGAGAAGGACACCTTCCTAAAGCCTGACTTCACCTCCCTCGACGTGCTGACGTTCGCAGGCAGCGGCATCCCAGCTGGCATCAACATCCCCAACTGTGAGTGGCTGGCAGAGGCCCGTCCCAGGGCTCGGGGGGTCAGCAACATGCCCCAAACCATGCCCCCTCAACTAACCGACGTCTCGTGAAATGGCTCTAGTAACCCACCTGCACATCCAACCTGCACATACCATCCATATAGTCACCTGTAATAACATACAAAAAAGCAGGGATTCACAATCATTTAAAAAAAGTGCTTTTCACATAAGACGACAAATATACAAGTGATTTTGGTCACTTGGATATCCGTGCAGGGGGGGTGTCTGCAGCACATCACCAGGGTTCTGTCAGTGTACCTGTAAGTGGACCTACCCCAACACTGACATGGTATTGCTCATTTAATGTGCTTTGTGTGAAGGACTCACCCATTAGACTTAGTTTTGGGGGGGGGTCCTCTTCCAGTTGTGTGCATTTACGGTGCGGCCGCAGGTTGATTGCCGATCCCGTGTTTCTTCCAGATGATGATATCCGGCAGACTGAAGGCTTCAAGAACGTGTCCCTGGGGAACGTGCTGGCAGTGGCCTATGCCACGCAGAAGGACAAACTGACCTTCCTCAACGAGAGTGACAAGGCATCTGTCCGTCTGTCCCTATGTCTGTCCCTCCCCACCCTGCCGTGTGCATCCCACTCTAACACGAGCCCCATCCTGTCCGTCGTTAAAACATCTGCTTCAAGTGGAAAGGCCTGTCCCCCTCTCTGCCTGCCTGTCCCTGTCCTCTGTCTGTCCATCTCCACCCTACCGCATGCATCCCCCTCTCTAACACGAGCCCCATTTCTTCTGTCCTTAGGACGTCTACATCAAGTGGAAAGGCCCCTCTTTCGAGGTCCAGGTGGGACTCCATGAACTGTTGGGGCATGGCAGCGGCAAGCTCTTTGTCCAGGTGATTCGGCCGGCTTTCATGTCTTTGGGATTCCAGTGCTGCGGTACTTCGCCTGCCTGTCTGCCTGTGTCTGTCCATGAGCGTGTGAATCCTTAGCTGAAGGTGCATAAAGCAGTGAGTCTCGCTAATGTCTGTTTCCTACAGAAAATTTCATCCAGTGACTGTCGGATGAATTTTGGTCTTTTGGTGGCCGTTACCTATGCAGTGTCCTGGATATCAGGAACACCTGCGCTTAAAGGCTCATACTAGCATGGATGCTTTTCACGAGCACTGGGGTAGTTTGCAAACCAGACTACAGTAAAACTGGTCTAAGTCGCCGGCTTGTAACTCGTCAATGTGCACAAGTCGACACTCAAGCAAAAGTCGACACTTTGGCGACTTGTGTCTATCTCGTCAATTCTCTAAGTCGTCACTTTTAAGCTGGTCCCGCGAGTGTCGACTTAGACCGGTTTTACTGTATTTACAAGGTAATAAATCTCTTGGATACATGTAAATGCGTGTGCATGTGTGTGCAGAATTGAAAATCTCACAGCAGCCAGCCGACCAAAGTTGGGAACCCTGTGAGCTGCCTCTGAATTTGTAAAACATTGAGAAACGGACATAAACCTCACTACTGTGCTACGTGTGCAGGGAATATTAGAATAATAATTCATATTATTAATAAAAACATATCTACAACACGTTGTGCACATGTGCACAAGTACATGGCTTGACTGGAGAACTATGAGCATTTCCGTGGACGCGTACGCAGAGTAGATACGCGAGTGTCGCACGTGATGTGAGTCTCTCTTTGGGGACACCATGTTTCTTCTTCCCACTCCAGGACGAGAAGGGGAACTTCAACTTTGACCAGGAGAGCGTCCGCAACCCAGAGACGGGGGAGCTGGTGGGTGTCAGTGCCTGAAGGAGCCGGGAACTGGGAGCGCGAGCCGCGTAGCAGGGCTCCTTCGGGTCACTTTGCGGTTTGGAATATAAGATTTGTAGATTTTGTATATGTGGGTTTTGTCGGTCAGTGGGCCGGGGAATGGTTCTGAGGTATGAGGTGGGCCACAGGATTCTCTGGGGTGGGGTGGGGGCACGTGGCTGTGGGCTGTCAGTTTTTATTTGTTGTCGCTGTTGTTTTTAAAGGAATTTCGGTTTTCGGTAATTATGCTGTCTTGTCCATAGATATCCAGCTGGTACAAGGGAGGTGAGACGTGGGACAGCAGATTCTCCACCATCGCATCGTCCTATGAGGAGTGCAGGGCCGAGTGCGTCGGCCTCTACCTCTGCCTCAACAAGGAGGTGCTCGGGTGAGGGCGGGGTCATTCTCAGCCTGGGTGGGGTGTGCTTTAGCCCAGCCAGGGGCAGGGCCTGGGATCATTTTCGGTTGGGGTGTGACGTGCCAGTGGTTTTGGGTTACAGCATCTTTGGACATGAGGGCGAGCTGGCGGAGGAGGTGATATACGTCAACTGGCTGAACATGGTGCGGTCCGGCCTGCTGGGGCTGGAATTCTACACCCCCGAGAGTAAAAGCTGGAGACAGGTGGGGCCAGCCGCAAGCAGAGCCCATGTCACACTCGCGTGCACATGCACTCACACGTGGTGCCTTTCATCTGTAACAGCTACATTCTTATTCTGTCTATCTCTCGGTACTGGGTCCCCAAAAAGCTCTGTTCCTTAATCTTCACATTGTTTCCTGAGCGAGTCTAATGACACTGATCATTATGGGGCTGCTTATCCTGGTGAGCTCCTGTCCCCCAGGCCAGCCCCCATGCTTCACGTCCAGTTGGGCGTCGCACAGCATCTCACCCCCCCCCCCCCCCCCATCCCCCGTAGGCCCACATGCAGGCGCGATTTGTCATCCTGCGTGTGCTGCTGGAGGCTGCCGATGGCTTCGTCACTCTGGAGGAGTGCACGGGCTCTGACGGGCGGCCCGACGCCCTCATAGCCCTGGACCGAGCCAAGATTCACACTGTGGGCAAGACTGCCATCCAGAGGTTCCTCTGCAAACTGCAGGTCAGTTTGATGAATTGCATTATGAATAATTTTATCTTCAGTTTGACACAGTTAATGGTTGCTTTTCAGATCCCTGCCACATATTAGGATGTTAATTTATATTAATATCTGGGGTGCCTGGGTTAGATCTTTTGAAGTACGTGTACTTTGGAAGCTCTGCCTTTGAATCATCGCATTTCAGTCTGAGGTACTTCCGTGCTCCTCTTTGATCTGCTCAGTGTACGACACCCCCCCCTCGTTTTCCATCCCACAGGTCCATAAGTCGACGGCCGACGTGGAGGGGGGCCGCGCTCTCTATGAGGGCTACTCAGCGGTGACCTCCACTGGCTTGCATGACTTCCTGCGTCTGCGTGAGACCGTCCTGCTGAGGAAGGAAGCTCGCAAGATGTTCGTCCAGGCCAACACCTGCGTCAATGGTCAGCCAACGCCCCCCTGCCGCCGTCTGGTTGCTGGCAGTGTACTGTTTTAATTGCTGAATAGCATCAATAATTAACACTGAAAATATTTTTAGCTCTGAAAATAGGGCAACATCCTGAATCAAGCCTAATCTAGACGTTCGTTTAGGATGGTCTGGCCTGGTTTTTTGTGGTTACATTCATCATTAATTTGGAAAGTCCTGTCTTTCCTTAACCTAGTCAGTCATTACTTTTAATTAAATTAGTGTAATATTGTACTTCAGCTTTGGTATTGTGGGGGGGGGGGCCTGTTTATTTTGTATAATTGGCTGTGAAAAGAAAATGTAAGAGGTGCGATGACTGATTGATCTGGCGGTGCCACGTGACTGGCAGGTGGGTCTGTGGAGCTCGTGGAGTACGAGAGCAGCGCTGCCGGGCTCATCCGCTCCTTCACGGAGCGCTTCCCCGAGGACGCCAAGGAGGTGGAGGCCGAGCTGCTGGAGCTGAGCAAGCGCGACGCCCCCTGCTGGTGCTGAGCAGGCACGACGCCCCCTGTTGGAGCTGAGGACAGCTCCCGCCACCACATCCACTGGCTCTGCAGCACTGAAGCCTGTTTTCACACACAATGTAACGGTTTTTCCTCGAGATGTATCTAAAGTGCAGGTCTGACACTTTATGGTCCCTTGTGGTTTTTTTTTTTACTCATTAAACTCCTGAGGTTTAACTCTTAATTTATGTCCTTCCACTTATCAGATGTAAGCAGCATAATCAGTGTAAGATCAGCTTACGGTACCAGGTAACTGGTTTGTCAGGACTGGTCATATAGGTCACATGACATTCCTGTAAAACACCAGCTTCTCTCACATGCTGAGACACTGAAATTGATTTGAAATGGTTTAAAAACCCGACGGTCCTTTTCGGCCCCACCACCCTTTTCTGTAATTTCAAACCATGTGGTCACTCCATCAGAACTGCGCCTTTCTGTGTAAAATCCCGCTCGGCTGAAGTCCTTGCAGACGGCCAGCGGTCACGAAATGCTTCAGTGACTTTCCACCTCATCACCAAAGCAAAATAAAACGCCCAGGCTGAGCGCCGTCGGCCATTGATCTTTGAAGCTGTTACTTTGCCGTCTCCGGTTTGGTAATGCGATCTGGGAGCGAGTGCTGGCTGTACGTATCTCAGCTGTTGCCTCAGACATGTCCTGGTTTAAGGTTTCCTAGTGTCACTTTCAGCTGTCTAGTGAACAGGGGCGTATCTATAAATTCTGGGCCTCATGACAAAATGTCACCTTGCCGCCCCCCCCCCCCCTCAACTTTATGGATTTGAGGGTCCCTGTTAAGGGCCAGGCTGCCCTTAATCTGCCAGGGGATTCATGCCCTTCTGACACCCCTGCTAGTGAACATGAGCTATCAATGGTGGAGGAAAGATTTTGAGATTGGGGGGGGGGGCACTATAATTTAAATTTAAATAATTAAAATACAAGATTAATGGGCGGGATGAATGAAGCCAAATTAAATAGTGGGGGGCACGTACCACTAGTTCCTACGACCCCTGCCAACTAGTATAAAATCTTTTCTATAGTAAAATTTATAATTTCAAATAAACTTCTGCGCAGTGCGTGTCTGCCGCCAGCTCCGACGAACTGAACACCTTCATTTTCAATGGGATCAACATTTATGGTCTGGGAGACATTGCTTTTCGTTTTATCGATTTTGGTCTGTAAACGGTTACGAGAAGCCAACGAAAACGTACACTTTTGAAATGATTTTATTCTTCCTGTGCATGATATTTCTACACAGTTCCGGTATACCTTAAGACGAATTAGCGAATATATCTGCCGATGAAGAAAAATAGGAAGTAAAATTCGGCGTCAATATTTAAGATCGGGCACATTTTCTTATGGTTTTGTCGCAGTTGAACCTGTCTAGGATACACAGCTTTTGGCTTTAGTATCTCTTGACTACTGTGTCTATTTATACATATGATTGAATTTTACACATAGTGTGTCTGTGGATTCTGAGCTTATCCATCTCATTTTTCCCGTATAGTCGTATATGGAAAGATGGCAATAAAGTTCACTTTGACTTTGGCTTGAGGTTTGAAAATCTCAGAAAGGCAGGAACATGCTGCTGCCCTGCCTTCAGATCACTGTAAGTAAAGCAAGCGAGCGGAGCAGAGGAGTGAGCCACTCCGAGACACTCGCGCATCCCTAACTGGATACGAGTCGGTTCACTGGTGAGTCTGTCATTGGTTAAAGTGTGCCCAGTTCACGGGAACATCCGATATTAATATCTCGGTGCCATTCGCCGTTCTGGCACTAAACGCAAACGGCGACAATTTAAATAATATTCCGATTTAAAAAAAAAAAAACATAGTACGTGCTGACCCCAGGTGGCCAGTGTGAATACTGCATGTACTTTGCGCTTCGCCGTTCCCTGGATACATGGTGCTTTTTCTAATGAGGTTTAGTCCTGTGTGACGGACTGTTCATTGCCCGCGCGAGGCGGGTCGTCGTGCCCCACGCCAGCAGACTGGTCCCTCTGGTGCACTCGCAGGTGTGCCGACAGCTGCTCTGGCTGCCGGAAGCCGCGTGTGCAGCTGGGCTCGGTGCAGCGGTGCGGCCGGTCCCCGCTGTGCGTGCGCTGATGTGCCCGCAGACTCCCCGGCTGGCTGAAGCTGCGGCCACACTCAGTGCAGTGGTACGGCGTCTCCTTGGTGTGCGTGCGCAGATGCACCTTCAGCTGCTCCAGCTGCTTGAAGCCCTTGCCACACTGCGGCTGCATGCATGTGTAGGGGCGCTCCCCGCTGTGCACGCGCCCATGCAGCGTCAGCGAGCGCAGTCGCCGGAAGCGCTTGCCACACTCGCTGCAGTGGTACGGTGTCTCGCCTGAGTGGACCCGCTGGTGCTTGCGTAGGCCCCCTGAGCTGCGGAAGCTGCGTCCGCAGTCGGTGCAGCGATAGGGTGCCTCCTGCGAGTGCCGGTGCCGATGTCTCGCCAGGCCGCTTGCCTGTCTGAAGCTCCGCCCACAGGTGGGGCACGCATACGGCGTCTCCCCTGAGTGGATGCGCTGGTGCGTCTCCAGCTGCCGCAGACCCCGGAAGCTTCTGCCGCAGTCCTGGCAGACATAGGGTCGCTCACCAGAGTGGATGCGGCGGTGCCGGCGCAGGTTGCCCAGCTGGTTGAAGCTGCGACCACAGGTGGCGCAGCAGAAGGGGCACTCACCAGTGTGCACGCGGTGGTGCGCCTTCAAGCTGCCCCGCTGCGTGAAGCTCTTTCCACACTGCACGCACTGGTAGGGCGTCTCCTTGGTGTGCGTGCGCCAGTGGATGCGCAGCGCTGCTGCGTCTTTGCAGCTCTTGTCGCACTGGCTGCAGCGGTACGCCGTGCGGCCAGAGTGCAGCCGCTGGTGCCTGCGCAAATAGGCCTTACGGTTGAAGGCTTTGCCACACTCTCCACACGTGTAGGGCAGGGAGGCTGGTGGCTTGCCATCTCGCCCGACAATGGGGGCGTCCAGTGGTGCGACTTGCAAATCCGAGGCCCGCGCTGCTTCCGGCTGCTCCGCTTCGGCCAGAAGCATGGCACAGACGTCCCCCGAAGGGTCCTGCTTAAGAACTGCCCAGAAAAAGTACACTGAGTGTCTCCATCTGCCTCAGCTGATTTTTGGCAAAGCTTTGGGTAACCATCCACAGTACCATGGCAACGGCATTAGGCCTTATTTGCTCATGGGACTGTGGTGTGTCTGAGGCCTCTTCTCGTGGTTTTTGGCATCTTCACAATTTTTGTGCACATTTTCCGTGCAGAAATCGCATCTTTTAGTGCATGGCAGTAGCACGATAGGTGGACTGTGCGCGGGAACCACAGCTTGGCGGGTTTATTTGTTTGACGTGTGATGGAATTAAACAGTCTTTAGGTGTGGCAAAGTAATATAAAGGCATGTTTGCAGTCGGCTGTTTAAGTGTCCAGACATGAGGCTCATTAGTCTGAGACGTGCCTGATGTTGGCCGGTTATGTGTGAAGGGAGCAAAGATGTGGTCGTCCCACAGTCTGGCCGTCACACGCACAGCCGATCTCGCTCACCGCACCAGCACCTTGCCACCTGCCATTGTTTTAAGGAGCCCTGAATTCTGCGCGGTGCCGGAGAATCGTACAGGATAATGCCGGGCCGTCTGTCTGTAGAAGCGCCGTCGAGCTGAACAGTAATAATCACGGGAAGCATTTGGCTGCAGTCTTTGCTGCTAAATGCGAGACTGGCTTCCTGCGGAGTGACTCCTTATTTCACCTGACAGCATGTGCTATTCCACTACATTCCCTTTTAAATGCATGGAGCTTTTTTTTGTTTGAATTTAGTGTAAATGCTTCTCTCTCTGTGTTCAGCTTTGACGACATTTACTGTGAAATATACACGAAAATCAGACGGGTGAAATACTTATTTCAAGGTACCCATATGTGTGTGCGAGCATGTCTATGCGTGTCTGTGCATCTATGTTTGTACGTGTTATGCATGCCTGCACATGCGTTATGCGTGCCTGTGTCTGTGTGTCCCCACAATGTAATAAAAACCTGTTATTTTGATGTTGTGGGGACCACCTTTTTGGAAACTTTGGTTACCCACAAAGATATGAGTATAGGTCTGTGTGTGTGTGTATCTGTGTGTGCATAATTGCTTTGGGGTCGTAGGCAGTAGCTCTTACAGTCATGGTGCAGGGTGGGCTTCTCCTCATCCTCCTGCCCCCCTCCCGTCTTCTCCTTCTGGGGGGGTTCACCTTTCACTCTGGGCCCCAGGGGCAGGTGTGTAAGTGCTGGGTGACGGGAAAGAGAGCTGTCAGCAGGAGACGACTCCAGAGGAAACATGTTGCCAATGGCAGATGATTACATGGATAGAGGAGAGAGGAGCTACTGAGAAGGCTGCTGGAGGTGTAGAGCCGGCAAAAGGCCACGTGCTCCTGTCCTGCAGTGCAGCCTCGCAGTGCAGCCCCGCACACACTGTACTGCTGCGCGAGACATGAACCACTATGAAAAGTAACCATAAAACAGACACAGTAGCTTCTAATAAGGTGTGCTGCCTCATGGAGCAATAATGAAGCACACTGCCTAAATGTGTGATTATGGAGTATAAATACGTGATTTATAGGTGTAACGTGGAGCCGGTATCGCAGTGTGCTGCCTCATGGAGCAATAACGAAGCACACTGTCTAAATGTGTGATTATGGAGTATAAATACGTGATTTATAGGTGTAACGTGGAGCCGGTATCGCAGTGTGCTGCCTCATGGAGCAATAATGAAGCACACTGCCTAAATGTGTGATTATGGAGTATAAATACGTGATTTATAGGTGTAACGTGGAGCCGGTATCGCAGTGTGCTGCCTCATGGAGCAATAACGAAGCACACTGTCTAAATGTGTGATTATGGAGTATAAATACGTGATTTATAGGTGTAACGTGGAGCCGGTATCGCAGTGTGCTGCCTCATGGAGCAATAACGAAGCACACTGCCTAAATGTGTGATTATGGAGTATAAATACGTGATTTATAGGTGTAACGTGGAGCCGGTATCGCAGTGTGCTGCCTCATGGAGCAATAACGAAGCACACTGTCTAAATGTGTGATTATGGAGTATAAATACGTGATTTATAGGTGTAACGTGGAGCCGGTATCGCAGTGTGCTGCCTCATGGAGCAATAACGAAGCACACTGTCTAAATGTGTGATTATGGAGTATAAATACGTGATTTATAGGTGTAACGTGGAGTCGGTATCGCAGTGTGCTGCCTCATGGAGCAATAACGAAGCACACTGTCTAAATGTGTGATTATGGAGTATAAATACGTGATTTATAGGTGTAACGTGGAGCCGGTATCGCAGTGTGCTGCCTCATGGAGCAATAACGAAGCACACTGTCTAAATGTGTGATTATGGAGTATAAATACGTGATTTATAGGTGTAACGTGGAGCCGGTATCGCAGTGTGCTGCCTCATGGAGCAATAACGAAGCACACTGTCTAAATGTGTGATTATGGAGTATAAATACGTGATTTATAGGTGTAACGTGGAGCCGGTATCGCAGTGTGCTGCCTCATGGAGCAATAATGAAGCACACTGTCTAAATGTGTGATTATGGAGTATAAATACGTGATTTATAGGTGTAACGTGGAGCCGGTATCGCAGTGTGCTGCCTCATGGAGCAATAACGAAGCACACTGTCTAAATGTGTGATTATGGAGTATAAATACGTGATTTATAGGTGTAACGTGGAGCCGGTATCACAGTGTGCTGCCTCGCAGAGCAATAACGAAGCACACTGCCTAAATGCGTGATTATGGAGTATAAATACGTAATTTATAGGTGTAATGTGGGGCCGGTATCGCAGTGTGCTGCCTCGCAGAGCAATAACGAAGCACACTGTCTAAATGTGTGATTATGGTGTGTAAATACATGATTTATAAGAATAACGCAGAGTCGGTATCGCAGTGTGCTGCCTTGCAGAGCAATAACGAAGCACACTGTCTAAATGTACGCGGGCTTCTGCTGCCTACCTGGGTGGTCCTCCTGGTCCTCCTTCAGATGATCCAGTGGCACATCTGTGTCCTCCACCTTCACCTCCAACCAGGCCGCCTCCTCCTGCTCACATTTGGTCCAGACGGGCTTCAGCTCTGCGTCCACCTCCTCCTGCTTGACTTGTGCCTCCACCATGCTGCCCGCCTTGGGACAGAGGACGTGCTGTCTGCAGGGCGACAGCGGCGGAGGTGGGATAGGGGAACCTTTGTGCTGGAAGGGCAGGCAGAGTCGGGTTTATGTTTGACCACTGGGTCAATAGCAAACTATAGCACTTCACGCCTCCCAGTACTTTTCCACGTCAGTTTTGTTTTCATCAGGCTGTTTTCCAGGCTGCTGTTAGTCAGAGAATCTTTTGAAAGTTACACACTTCCTCACTGCAAATCAGAGGGGTGTTTGTGCAGCTCAAACCAGTGAGAAATACACCTCAAGTTCACTGGTCAGCTGGCATTAATCTGGGTGTTGTCAGAGCGGCAGAGTGTTGTGCATTTGCACTGGGTGTGTTTAGTATACATCTGTATCATATCTGTACATTGTGGATGAGGCTGAAGGTCATTTATTGCATGCAAGATGTCGAAAACCAACTAGGACAGGCAGGCAATGCCCCCCCCCCCCCCCCCCCCCGTGAAGACTGAGCCCATGATGTTTCATGTGAAAGGACGAAAAGGTTACGACCTCCTGCTCCATGCACCCAGGGTCAGCAACCAATACGACGGGGTCATTCTGATGTGCTGCTCCTTGATTGGTCTGACACATGGTCGTCATGGTGCCGAGAAATGTCCTGTAGTAGAGTGGTTTATGCAAATATTTTTTCAGTAAATATTGTACAAGTGAATAATGGATTAGGTATCTGTGTGAAGTTAAATTTGTGACATACCACTGTGGTTCTCTGTGCATTAAAATGTACAGATTAATAGCACAGTGCTTTTCGGGTGAGGGAAGTCCAGGGGTAAAACATACAGCTGCAGAAAAATGAACAGACCACTCTATACTATTAAACAAATCTGCATTTTAAAATCCTGGATTAAATGTGGTTCTACCGGCTGAAGGCTACGATGAGCAGCAGGATGCTTCTTGGTTCAAAGTTTGTAAGACAGCAGTACAAAAGAATAAGGTGAAGCAGGAGACACTGGGAGCGGCCAGAAACCAGGCAGGCAGACGGCAGACGCGACTCCAGAGATGGCCGTTAACCTATTTGACAGTGCCTCATGAATCGGAGGATGACTGTGGGAAAGGGGAGCCACACTCCTGGGGAAACTGTACAGTGTTTGCTTGAGGAGGGTAGTACTCACTGTGGGATATCAGTCATGATTCAGGATAGACAAGACGGGGGGGTCTGATGACCGTATTACTCCAGATGCACTTTCTCAAGCAGGAGCAATTAGCTGTACTCTGGCATATCCTACTTGCAGTCAGTTGTATGTACACTCAGAGGAAAGTGCGTAGGTAGGTAAGCATGTATGTTTCTTATAGAACCATACATACAAACAGGTAAAATAAATTAGTGCAGTACTTGCAATGGCTATTGCGGCTATGCACACTAACATAAAGCATAATGTACCATATCGCCTTAACATTGGTAAAATTCGCTATACCCGTAACATAACACAGCACATTAGCAGCAATCCATATAAGAAGGAATAACTGAACGGGAGAGAAACACAGTCTTTCCAGGGTATACAATGAGACACTCGTCAGTAATAATTATAACTAGAGATGCACCGATCCGATATTCGGATCGGTATCGGCGCCGATCCAGATCTATTTGACGGATCGGGTATCGGCCATGCGTGACCGATCCACGTCCTATACTTACTTATTTAGTTTTTGGCAATTTCTAAAAAGACAGCTCCTATTTCGTGTTAAATCTATTTGTACAATCAATCGCACGACAGCTCTTTCCCATTTTACATGTGTTTTTTGCGGCATTCGAATCGAACGCTAACGCCGCCCCTCAGTCTTTTTTGCTACTCAGTGGGTGTGAGTACAGTGACTTCCGCCTGCTGTGACGTCATGCGCATACTCTTCGCAGTACGAAGAGCGTAAGACGCGACGATCTAGGAGTATTTTACGCTTTTAACAGAAACCAGTAGCACAGCTATTCGCAGTCTTTGTAAAATAAAGCTTTTAGAGGTGGGAATAGCGTTTAATGTACAATCCCACTTAAAGCGCACGCAACTGCGATACAAAAAAAGCAATGGATGATTTGGGAGTCGCTAACTTGGACTGTTGCGAACTCGCTGCAGCTTGTGATACAGAAGGGGCTGCCAACGCAACAAAGTGTAACTGAGCTGACGCCAATGGGAGAAAAAATGTGTTAAATTTTTATGCATTCGCCACTTGTGTATACTTATTTTGAAGATATTCATATTGAACTGCAAATGCCTCAAAAACGCTTAAAACAAAACGTACAAACGAGGTGGAACAGTACGTTATGCACGTATGTTTGTACTAGCCTAATTAAATATTTTTTGTCATACATTTTTTCCATCTGTATTTATTAGCTTAAAAAAAATTATATATAAAGTTTAACAAAGTAAAAAGAGCTCGTATCGGAATCGGATCGGAACTGAAAAAAATGTGGATCGGCCTATCCCTAATTATAACAGTACGCAACTTAAGTCGCGTTAACATAACAGTGCAATTAGGTTAACTAAATTAATACAGCGTTACTTATTAGTTACATAAATAATAACTCAGTACTTACATTCATCATTGACTACATTTACTGACGGGAACAACTGGGCTAACTACGCTTAAACTCCGGCTCGCCGACGTGCTGTCTCTTCTTTCAGGCTTTCCCGCGCTCTCACGTCTCACGTGCACCCACAATCCTTTGCACGCACTGGGTTTCGATGCAGGGGTCTCCAACTCCGGTCCTGGAGAGCTACTAATACTATCCAGTAAGTTTTCTATCACACCTGCTCCTGGTATTTACCTGAGAACTAGTGTGGCTCATCAGAAGCCAGATAGGATAGAAAACCTACTGGATAGTAGCTCTCCAGGACCGGAGTTGGAGACCCTTACAATATATATATTTTTTATTTATTTATTATTATTTACAGACGCACACACATTAATGAGAAATGAGTGAAACAAAAATTGTGCTGCGGTCTCATAAATCTTTCTGCGGCTGTAAATCCAACCTGGTTCAATTAGTATTTTTTATATTAAACGAGGACAGTTATATTTATTGAGACGCAATACAGGATTCCTTGGCGTAATTCACCAAGGTTTGGCGGCTCAGCGGGAGGTAGCCTTGCAGCTCCTGGGGTGTGGGGCTCGATGGGGTGGGGAGCTTCATGGTCCACCAGTGCTCCACCACATTCCTCCAGCAGCCCAAAGACCTGCGGTTTGGTGAAGTGGTGCACATTACCCACAATGCATCTCTGCATGTGTGCCCTGCAATGGACTGGGACAGGCTCCAGGTTCCATTATGACGAAACACGCTCACATTTTAAGACCTGGTATTTATATAAGGAAAATGCTTTTTTAAATGATGTGAGTCAGACTGCATCGTGTTTCATGAGTAAAGGCACGGAAGCATTTGTTTTTTACAGTACAGCTTTATCAAGCGTAGGCACAGACATACCAGCACGATTTATAAATCAACCAGCCTCTGTTTTTTTCCCACAGCGAATTGAGGCTTCCGGAAGGCCCTAGAATAACAGTTACTTATCAAGAGAAGCTGCACGACAGAGATCATCACAGGTCTTCAGGGCCTTATTCAGAGCAGAACACAGCTGTGTTACTCTCCATGGAATGTGCAAAATATTTAATATAATTATGCAGAAACTGTTCACTACACAACCCATTAAAAAAAACTGGAAACAGATAAAAAAAAAGGAACTGAAACAGACCTAGACACTGTGAGGCATTCTCTGCATCAACGTTCATACTGCAATATTACAGAAATGGGACAGATTAATAGTCAACGGAAGTGCAATATAGTCAGATGCCAGCATACAACACGCACACACACATACAGCACGCGCCGCACGCAAAATAAAAGTAAATCAAGTTCAGAAACCTTTTCTTCAATATAAATAAATAGTTTTCAGATGATGACTTGCATGCATGAGAAGCTAACACAATCTGACTCAGTCATACTCTTCAACTAATGTAACAGGCACAAACGTAACGGTAAGGACAAATGCCGTCCCGGAACAGGGACTCTCCATCCCGTCTGTCTCTCCGAAAGCCTGCGTCACTCCAGAAACTCCAGCAGGATCGGAGCCGATATGCATCTGCCCTGTGGGACACGCTCTGGAACCGGGCATCTTTACGGTCACCTCCCTCTCTGATCGGGGGGACAGCGGTGGCACTAAGGGTATTTCTCGATCGGTGTACTTGTTGACTGTACTTGTGTTTTTGGTTACCAGTTTTACGTCGTCTTCCATTACCAAAGACCAGTTCCCATAATCAAGAACAGAAGTACGGAAGACGGTAAAAATACTTGGATGTTGTTCTTGTCCCGCCCCAAATATCGAGCTTGCATTGGCTGCATCCTCTTAAAACAAAACCAATCCCATGATGCATTGCGCCCCAAGTTCGTTCTTGGAGGGCAAGTTAGCAAGTCTGGTCTTGTCAAGACCACAAGTGTGATCTTTGTGTTCTTGGTATTGAGAAACGCCCCTAAATCTGGTCATTTTAAGGGACTCCCCCCCCCGGTGCATTTTCTCTTGGCAGACCCCCCGACCCCCCAGTTTGAACACTGCTTTCTGGTGTTCACTCCCTGTTCTTGTACATACCACTAAGTCCTAAAAAAAAAGCCTCCCACTCAATAAATAAATATAAACTTGCATTGAAACAGCAGCGATTAGGATGCAAATGGACCTCAATGCCGAACTACATATAGGGACTGTGCTGCTCGATAGTGATGGTGCACAGAGGAATGAAAGCTTCAGGCAGATGGCTGTGAGATGATGAGGACGGTCCAGAGAGCTCCTGTTTCTCTCCCACCACTGGGTCTGGGTCACACGTCCCCTGAAGACCAAATCTAGGCTGTGGACCTATAACCCACTTATGTCGACCTCAGGTCCCGGTTTGGCAGAAAAACGATCATTAAGCTAAATAAACTAAAAGTAACTGGAAAAGCTGAATGCTAATGGATCCAGAGTCATAGTGGTGGACTGGTTTGTTTGGATTGCTACTTGTTAGACTGAAAAAACACAGCAACCCCGTAGGTTAGAAGTGGCCTCAGTTGGTCTCTCCCAGGTCCACAGCGCCACCTCTGGTGAGCTTGCGTATCCTGCTAGCATCCTCGTCACGGGGCTGGTAGGTGAGGGAGGGGATGGCACCCATCTGGCTCTGCAGGTCCTGGATCTGGGCATCAGGTTGGAGAGGCTGCACCTCCTCGCCGGTGCGCCAGTAGAGGGCGTACTGCTCCGGGTCGGCTACGCCAAACTTGGCAGCGCAGAGCTGGCCCAGAGCCTCAGCGGTCTGGGACTCGTTCCACTGAAGGGTCTTGGCAGAGCTGAGGTCCCCGTCCTGAAACAGGACTCGCACGAACCTCTGTAACACGCGACACATAGCGCTTAGGACTGTGGACAAGGCCTGTGCTGCACTGCAGCCAGCACAGCACAAAGCAAGCACTGTACGAACTGGCATCTTTGTGAGCCACTTTGGGCCATGGAGCTGACCTGATGGTTCTGGTTCTGGCCCTCCTTGCTCCGCCGCTGACTCCACTCCCTGAGGGATTCCTGGGCCTTACGAGTCAGCCCACCGGGCGGCACCGCCTCCGGCTGACTCTGGATCAGGCACAGGCTGGCATAGACGCTTGTCAGGTAGTATCCGCCTGCAGGAAGAAGCAATTCATTTGATAAGCCTGGTAGCACAGGTACCGGGGAAAATACCGCCTCGGTCCCGTCTCTATCTCTGCACAGGTACCGGGGAAAATACCGCCTCTGTCCCGTCTCTATCTCTGCACAGGTACCGGGGAAAATACCGCCTCTGTCCCACCTCTATCTCTGCACGGGTACCGGGGAAAATACCGCCTCTGTCCCACCTCTATCTCTGCACGGGTACCGGGGAAAATACCGCCTCTGTCCCGCCTTTATCTCTGCACGGGTACCGGGGAAAATACCGCCTCTGTCCCACCTCTATCTCTGCACGGGTACCGGGGAAAATACCGCCTCTGTCCCGCCTCTATCTCTGCACGGGTACCGGGGAAAACACCGCCTCTGTCCCGCCTCTATCTCTGCACGGGTACCGGGGAAAATACCGCCTCTGTCCCGCCTCTATCTCTGCACGGGTACCGGGGAAAATACCGCCTCTGTCCCGCCTCTATCTCTGCACGGGTACCGGGGAAAATACCGCCTCTGTCCTGCCTCTATCTCTGCACGGGTACTGGGGAAAACACCGCCTCTGTCCTGCCTCTATCTCTGCACGGGTACCGGGGAAAATACCGCCTCTGTCCTGCCTCTATCTCTGCACAGGTACCGGGGAAAATACCGCCTCTGTCCTGCCACTATCTCTGCACAGGTACCGGGAAAAAGACTGCCTCTGTCTCGCCTCTAGCTCCACCCCCCCACTGCTTGTCCCATCCCCACTCATCTCTAGCTCCATGTCCCGCTCCTTACCCTCCCCTGTAAGCCAGGCGGGCTCCAGGAGCTCCATCATGTACTCAACCTCGATGAGGAGCTCAGGAACGTTGCACTGCACCAGGACGTAGGACAGGGCCGGCAGGAACTCATCAGCGCCGAACTCCTGTCCTCCTGTAATGGTTACACAATTCTTACTCTCAGTATCCTATATTCTATATAGTGCTTAATCAACTGTGCATGTTTATTTCATTCCTCTGCTCTCATTTTTCAATTGTTCTGAAAGTCATTTGGGGCAAAAGGGACTTAAAATACAGTAGCCCCCTCCCCCTTATCACGGATGGTACTGAACCCTATATATACACCCTATAAATACTATGTTATGTATGTCCTTTACATAGCTATGTATCATAAAGTTTCATTTAGAAAATTAGGCACAATAAGAACAATAATAATTTATAATAAAATACAACAATTATAACTTATGCGAACATGTTCGCATGCAATTCCATGGCAGCCAGTCTGATAACCGTTCAGCTACTCAGTCGTTAATCACAGGTAGTGTAACCAGCATCGATACACTGGACCACTGGACGTACCATGCTGGCTTGTGAATTGTTTATTTCTGGAATTTTCCATACAATATTTTCAGACTGCGGTTCAGCGCGGATCACTGAAACTGCGGATACGGTGGTGTAATGAAGGGGATTGTACCGTGGGGTAGAGCAGAGGGGGTGGAAAAGTTATTAAATCATGGTGCCCATAAGCTCACAGCTAAGGGGCTTCTCGAGACTGGGAGAGCCCATCTTAATCTTTAACTGTAACACCACATGGTCAGAGGGGGCGCCCCAGAGCAGGAAGCCTAGCAGGAGCTGTAACACCACATGGTCAGAGGGGGCGCCCCAGAGCAGGAAGCCTAGCAGGAGCTGTAACACCACATGGTCAGTAGGGGGCGCCCCAGAGCAGGAGGCCTAGCAGGAGCTCACCAGTGTTGGCTGCCATCGCCTTGTACACGGCCTTGCAGACCTGTAGCAGTAGTACTAGCTTGTCCATAGGGGAGTACGCCCTCTGCATCAGCACCAGCTTCTGCCGCACCTGCTCCACGCCGCCGGCATCCGGCACCGCCACCCGCACACCGAGGCACTCCAGCGCCCCCTGCTGGGCCCTGCACAGTCCGTCAGCCATCAGCCGAAGGGAGCCATCCTGAACGTGGATCGTGCGAAGGGCCGCGTCCAGTCGGCTCTTCAGCGGCTTCAGGACGCAGCGGAACATGGCCTTCTCCAGAGCGAGGTCTGGGGGGTCGGGGGGGGGGGGGCACACACAGTTATAGATGGCCTCAACAGACCACAAGCACAAGCATGCCCTCTGACTCCCCAAATCTGCCCCCACCCACAGCCAGGGGGGCTTCAGGCGACTATCATCTCTCACATTCCATTAATAACCATAATGTCATGGTTACCCATAAATCCACCCCCTCCCAGCACAAAATACTAAATATATACACTGTTTCACAAACTGATAAAACTCTAACATATTCAGTGTTATTTGGTAACTTCCTGTAATTTCATCCTGAAGCTGTTATCTTTGCCAATCTATTATCCTTTTCCAAGTCAACAGAAGGACGATGTTACTTGTTAATTTAGTGTTTATTTCCAGATATATATCTCTTTAGCAGTGAGTTAAGGAAGACGTCAGTATATCTCTATGTGCAATATAATATTTTATATTCTGCACAAACTTTAAACCTAAAATACCTAATAATTTCCCATGACCCATAATAATCAGATAAGCAGTTAGAAACTCTGAGAAGGTCCTGCTCATGTCACGTGTATTTATGCATTTTCCGGACCTTTCTCCTGCTCTGGGACCAGGGTCTCGATGGGCGGCTCCAGCTCCCTACAGTCCAGCAGGAAGTTCTTGGCCTGTGACAGAAAGGTCCGCAGGTCCTGGAGCAGCACGGTGGCCGAGGCCTGTCCGGCAAGGCCGGTCTCCTCCCGCTGCCGCCGCAGGAAGTCCTGCACCAGGGTGCCGAAGGCGGTACGCCGGTCCCGGGCCAGGTCCTCCACGAGCCGCGCCACGCGTTTCCCCGGCGTGAAGAACGACATGAAGACGACGCTCATCTTGCGCAGCGTGGAGATGGGCCGGGCAGGCCGCCCAGACGCCACCGGGAAGCTGGTGCCTCGCTCCAGCGGGGTGCGCGTGGGGCTCTCCTCCGCCTCCTCCAGGCTGCTCAGGGAACTGCTGCTGTCCAGCTCGCTAAGGGATGGTGCACGTCTCTGGCCCAGCAGGAGCGCCGGATCCGTCTCAACCTCCTCGGCCGCACCGGGCTCAGCCAGACCCTGCTGCAGAGTGGGGGTCACATCAGCGACATGCACTAACTGGGCCACGACCTTGAGTCCAAACATTGGCCGCGTGATGCCCATTTAGTACTCATCTGCAATATATACTGCTTCATATCTATTAATACTCACTTCCTGTTCCCATACAGGAAGTGCCCCCTCTGACAGCGGGAATAAGCATTGCTTCATATCTCGTGCTGAAGCAGCTGCCGTGGAGCGGCCCAGTGTGACTGGAAGCACGGCAAGGGTACCCGGTACCTTAGACAGGGCCTTGGGGGACTGGTAGTCGTCTTCCTCTACAGTGGGCGACAGGGCTGGGGTCCTCCTGAAGGAGCCGACACCAGGGCCGGCCCTCTTCTGCAAGGAGGGCTGCAGGTACTCCGATTCCTCCTCAGGGGGAGCGGATGGCGCCGAGGGCGCCGGCTGGGTGGCTCCCTCCCCTCCGGGGGCTTTGTGCCGTGTGCCTTTCGCCAGTAGTGGTGGCGGTGGGGGTGGGGCAGCAGGCGGCGACAGCGGGCTGGAGGTCTCCGTGGAGACGCGCACCTTGAGGCTCCGCTGGAACTGGTGGCGCCGGTGCGGGGCCCCGCGGAGGGGCTGCTCCTGCAAGAAGAGCGGGTTGATGAAGCAGAGGGCACCACGGCCTGGGCCGCAGTCCAGCTCCAGCGGGCTCCGCGTGCGGATGGGGCAGAACTCCTCCAGCGGGGTGATGCCCTCTTGTGGCGTGCCGCAGTCCACAGCCTCCAGAGCAGTGTGGGGTGCTGCCTCATCTGCAGCCGGTGGCCCGTTTCGCGGCCCACGGAAATTCAGCGGTGAGCTCCAGAACTCTAACAGAAAGGAGAACGTGAGACGCGCACAGTGAGAACGTGACGGGCGGTGCGGACTCGGCCACGCACCACTGCGGTTAACATGGTTACCACGGCAACCCACCGATGCCCATGTGCGAGATGGACTCGAGCTGCTTGTGCGAGGTAGCCTTAGAAATGGCCTCTGGGAGCTCCAGCGTGAACGGCAGGACGTCCCTGCATGAAACAGGACACACCATTATTGCTAAGGCAAATAACGAGGTAACCGCAGCCATGGTAACTCGGAACGCCAGGGGTGTGGCCTGACCTGCTGATGCAGTAGAAGGCTATGAGCCTGCAGAGGTCGGGAAAGCTGATGGCGGAGCTCTCCAGGGAGAAGGCTGTGGGGGGAGACAGGACAGGCACTCGGGTTTGGGTTCCTGCTGCATTTGGGATGGGGGGGTGGACAGGACAGGCACTCGGGTTTGGGTTCCTGCTGCATTTGGGATGGGGGGGAGACAGGACAGGCACTCGGGTTTGGGTTCCTGCTGCATTTGGGATGGGGGGGTGGACAGGGCAGGCACTCGGGTTTGGGTGCCTGCTGCATTTGGGATGGGGGGGGAGACAGGACAGGCACTCGGGTTTGGGTGCCTGCTGCATTTGGGATGGGGGGGGAGACAGGACAGGCACTCGGGTTTGGGTGCCTGCTGCATTTGGGATGGGGGGGGAGACAGGACAGGCACTCGGGTTTGGGTGCCTGCTGCATTTGGGATGGGGGGGTGGACAGGGCAGGCACTCGGGTTTGGGTTCCTGCTGCATTTGGGATGGGGGGGGAGACAGGACAGGCACTCGGGTTTGGGTTCCTGCTGCATTTGGGATGGGGGGGAGACAGGACAGGCACTCGGGTTTGGGTTCCTGCTGCATTTGGGATGGGGGGGTGGACAGGGCAGGCACTCGGGTTTGGGTTCCTGCTGCATTTGGGATGGGGGGGTGGACAGGACAGGCACTCGGGTTTGGGTTCTAGCCTTGGCCGGCCACAGGTGACAGGCACTTACTGGAGTCTTCCTCACGGATGATGACCTGCCTGACGAAGGAGGGCATGCTGTCATCTTCCAGTCTGACACACAGCACCTTCTTCTGAGACGTGCTCGACTTGCGCACCAGGAATGTCTGGGGAGTGCCAGCAGGGGGCAGGAGAAACAAAGGAGAGCCCCACAGGGATCAGAGAAATGCCAGCACAAATCTGTATCGCCCCCCTGCATTTCTGTGATTGGGCTCGCCTGTGTATGTGTGTTTGTAAGTACAAGATCACTCTGCTGATCATGGACTTTGAACCTATGACCTTCACAACAAGGGTACAGATGCCCACATCACTGAGCCACATCCAGGCCCTAACTAACATCCCTGACAGTCAGTCTGTGCGTAGTCAGCTGCCTGTGTTTATGTGTCTAAACACATGTGCGTGTGTGTGTGCGTGCGTGTCCGTGTCTACATGTGTCTGTGTGTGACTGTGTGTGTATTTGTGTCTGTCTGTGTTTGCCTGTGTCTGTGTGTCTGCATGTGTATGTGTGTGACTGTGACTGTGTGTGTGTGTATGTGCATATCTGCATGTGTCTGTGCTTGTGTCTGTCTGTGTTTGCCTGTGTCTCTGCCTGTGTGTGTGTGTGTCTGTGTTTGCCTGTGTCTCTGCCTGTGTGTGCATGTGTGCCTGTGTGTGTGTGTCCCTGTCTGTGTGTGTGTCTCTGTCTGTGTGTGTGTCTCCCTGTCTGTGCCTGTGTGTGTGTGTCGTTGCCTGTGTGTGTGTGTGTCTGTGTTTGCCTGTGTCTCTGCCTGTCTGTGTGTGCATGTGTATGTGTGCCTGTGTGTGTGTGTCTCTGCCTGTGTGTGCATGTGTGTGTGTGTCTGTGTGTGTGTCTCTGCCTGTGTGTCCGCACGCCTCACCCTGGGCGGCTCTCTCTGCAGGACATGCAGGGCCGCCGCCGCGTTGATGGACAGCTGCAGCCAGACGGGATGCGTCAGTAGCAGGCGGTCCAGCACACTGATGCTCTTCAGGGAGCCGCGCAGAGGGCAGACGCGCTTCTCGCGCTGCGGCTCGGGGTAGTCGTACACGGGGTCCTGCTGCATCTGGGGGGCAGGCAGGACAGGCATTCACGCACCCTGGCTGGCTCACAGCCAGAGCAGGACTCAGTGGCGGCTTATGAACAGGCTAAATAACCTTCTGAAGAAGCACCATAGAACTAATGCTGACCAAACGAAACCGGCCAGAACTGCTGACTGGACCAGCGTGTTCTGTCAGCTGTGTCTGAGTCATGCCGCTGAGTTCACGCAAAATGATTCTCCCTTTTCATCCATCCTGGTCTAGAGCACGTGCACTTCCTCTTTTTTCCTCCATTCTTTCCTCCCCATCCTGGGAACCCCCCCCTCCCCCCCGGCCGCAGGACGTGCAAGACAGACGTGTGCCGGCCGTGATTACTCCTCATTTCCATGTCCACTTCTCACAGACATTCTGAGGACTTTCAACCACAGCCCTAACGTCAGTCTGCTCAGGCCTGCAGACCCCCTCAGCGAGAGCCTCAGCGCCTGCTCCTGCCGTCCAGAAACAGGACGGAATTCCCTTTAGGTTTTACGCTGTAGGTGAGGTTTCAGAAACACCAGTGGAGAAATGTAGCACTGGGGAGTGGGGGGGCTGGCTGTCTCTAAGAGACCGGATTACCCAGGATAGACCCCAGCAGGTCAAGCTGACATTCTGAGAAACGTCACTAGAGAGAGTGAGGTAGGGCTGGCCCTGGGTTCGAGGGGGGGGGGGGGGGGGCGACGGGAGGACAACAGGCAGGAGGATCAGAAAAATACAAAGAGATGTGTCACAGCGGGACACCTACAGCCGAGTCCAGCTCTCCACACGGACACGGGGGCAGCAAAATCGATTCTATTATTAATCGCTGTTAGTGTTGTTTTAAAAGATGGCACGACTCTTACTGCCACGCACAGCTTCCGGCGAGCAGGCCTGCCAGCTCGAGGGAGGCAGGGCGCTCTCTGAATCGATTTCGGAGGAATTTTAAAACTTCTGGTCAAACGCTGATGAATAACTACATAGAGTACTGTGCCAAAGTCTTAGGCAGTCAAAGAAAATGATGTTTAAATGATCTTCACGTTGGTGTTGGTGATAGGATGTCTGTCAGAGTGTGTCAGCATAGCCACTTCAAAACCTCTCCTAAAGTCATTTACAGCAACCATCCAAATACCCACATATTTGTTGACTGACCCACTAGCACACCTTGTTTGGGTAACCAGTACCTCATTAGATTATTTAACTAAGTTAATTAATTTAGCTGGTGGTGAAATCTAACAAATTCACAGAATGGCTGCGGTGCCCCTGAGGAGAAGTTTGGGAACTGAAGCAGCGATCATCTGGCCATCCAGCACGGCATCGGTGACTATTTGGAGAACAGAAGAAATTCTTGCTGTTCATTTGTAGATATTCTAATAGCAAACTGTTTTTTATACAGCCCTATCTGTAACCATAAGTAACCAGACAAAATACAAGACTTTTGAAATCTCAGGTTTTTGACTGCAGTCACAGATTTTTATCAAACTGAGTCTCCCCTTGCAAGGACCGAAAAAAATGGTCCCCACAAGGTCAAAGTAACAGGTTTATCACATCGTGGACACAATGTAATTTATATAAAAGCAGACAGACACGGTCCGAGTGCTCAGGGTCTCCTTACATAAAGCCCAGCCCACACAGGCTCACTCTTATGTAATGTGTTGGAAGCGAAAGAGGCGAAGGAGCAGCTCAGTCTCTCCAATTGAGAAACGTCCAGCGTCCTGGCGGAGAGGCACCGGCATTATATTTATACTCGTTCGGGGCCCTCAAGTCCTCATGAATGATTATGTGATTCGGTGTCGCCTAACTTGTGCTAAGAGAATTGTATTTCATTCAATGGGTTCCCAGGATAAAACAACTTGTAGAAAGTTTATTTTTGTTTATTTCTTTGTTCCGATTTCCGAGTTTGGGCTGTGGTCCCACGCAGCCAAGAGGCCGGCCCTGACTCGCGCCTCTCAGACGGCTGCTGGGCCTGTAATTAGTACAGACCTGTAGGCTGTGATGACATCATCTCCTGTCTGCCCCTACCTGCCGAGGCTGTCGCTGTCTGACAGACGATATGCAAAGACCTGCGCCTGAGCTAGGATCCAAGCCTAAACCTACCTGCTCTTCTGTCATGGGATAAATAAAGTTCATCTTATCTAATCTAATTGGTAACATGATGTGTTACATGATGAAAAAGTGCAGTTTATGTCCAAAGTCTCTAGAAGTTAGTGAACAATACATATCAACTGTGCACCATCTGTGGACTTCATTAGTCTTTGGAATCCAGCTGTGTGATTGAAAGCCAGCCCAGTGCAGCGCACACAGTTATCTGTGCAAAAAGCCAGCCCAGTGCAGCGCACACAGTTATCTGTGCAAAAAGCCAGCCCAGTGCAGCGCACACAGTTATCTGTGCAAAAAGCCAGCCCAGTGCAGCGCACACAGTTATCTGTGCAAAAAGCCAGCCCAGTGCAGCGCATACAGTTATCTGTGCAAAAAGCCAGCCCAGTGCAGCACATACAGTTATCTGTGCAAAAAGCCAGCCCAGTGCAGCGCACACAGTTATCTGTGCAAAAAGCCAGCCCAGTGCAGCGCATACAGTTATCTGTGCAAAAAGCCAGCCCAGTGCAGCGCACACAGTTATCTGTGCAAAAAGCCAGCCCAGTGCAGTGCACACAGTTATCTGTGCAAAAAGCCAGTCCAGTGCAGCGCACACAGTTATCTGTGCAAAAAGCCAGCCCAGTGCAGTACATACAGTTATCTGTGCAAAAACTGTTCCTTAATGGTTAAAAACAACATATGCTTTTATAAGTGTCAAACACAACGAGGATTAAAAACTGTAAAACTGCTGCCATACTTGCTTCATCGGGGGAATAGCTGTTAAAATTATGCAGTTCATTGGCAGGAAAATAAAATAAAAAAAAGGTTCCTTCAAGGCGATCTGGAAAGTGCCTTTCGCTGTTATATAAGATCACGGGTAAATATATCTGCTCGTCTGCAGGCAAAGTTCAGGGTCCTGGCTGTTCAGCAGCGGTTCCTTCGCTTCTCACACACTGTCAGATACGCAGACCATGTAGCAGAAGGCATCCAGTCACGGGTGATTGCAAACCACACTGTATGCTGTTTTCTGGGGACTACCATGGCAGTATTACCACTGTCCTGTCCGCCACCAGCTGGATGGCTGCAACCTCTGATTGTTATGACTGAGCTCACAGAAAGCAAAAGATTAAACGGTATCTAGTGCTTCACAATTGGTGCACAGTTGCTGTTCCAATGCCATGCTGGTAGATGGGTTTTGTTGATTCCAATAAAATATTGGTTTTCAGCTGATATGGATTTCAATAGAATGTAAGCAAATGGTTGCTGTGGATTGCAATAGAATGCTTGTGAATCGCTGCTGTGGATTGCAGTAGAATGCTTGTGAATTGCTGCTGTGGATTCCAGTAGAATGCTTGTGAATCGCTGTTGTAGATTTCAAACAAAATGTTGTTGAATATTTGCTGTTTTTGCTACAATTGTCTGATAAACTATAAAAATGTTTAATTGCACACCATCAATCATTATGTTAGGTAGAAGGATGCACAGAAATTTAGTGGCATGGGAGACCTACCCAGCGTGCCGAGGTCCCTTGGGGGTGCACAAAGATATTTAGTGGCATTGGAGACCTACCCAGCATGCCGAGGTCCCTTGGGGGTGCACAAAGATATTTAGTGGCATGGGAGACCTGCCCGGCGTGCCAAGGTCCCTTGGGGGTGCACAAAGATATTTAGTGGCATTGGAGACCAATCCGCCGCCAATCCGGCTTCTGAAAGGCTGAGCAGATACAAGTTCAGGCCTGGGTTGTTATGGCAGCTGGCCTCATCCATTCCAAAACATGTCTGGTTGTGTCTTGGAAATGTGCCTTATTACCAGGCAAAACAACTGCGGCAAGCATTGTCGAGGATTTCAGGGGTCTCTGTAAACCATGGATCCAATTTCAAACAGAATTCCTTAGCTGAAAAAGCGCAGGGTAGGATCTAGGACCATGTGCGGTTTATGCTGACCACATTGTGTGAGCGTGAGAATTATTCATCTCTCTGTTCAGTGAGAGCAGTTATTAAAATAGCGGCGGCACAGGGAGAGAACATGTCCACGTTTCTAATAACGTGAGCGTGTGACTTTGCAGTGCCAACAGTGCCCAGGTGCTGCGAGTCACAGACGGCTTAGAACATGCTTCACAGAACAACCAGGCTTATGCTGCTTTCAAACACACTTATACGACATTAGCTTTTTGTTCCTGTGGCTCTTGCAGACACTGGAAAAGGTAAAAGTGATTCACTTCAGTTATGAATGGATGGATGGATGGATGAATTACAGTTTTTTCTTTGATAAACATTTCAAAATCCCTTATTCAGTTCTCATATTCCCCACTAGGGAATGCCCTGTTGCATTAATAAAACAATATCTTATGGCTTGGTTGGTGGCTCTGTGGGTTAGGATGCTGTGCCTATGTTCATATGGTCACTGGTTCAAATCCCCTGGGTGATTGTACTGCTGAGGCCTAAAGCAAGGCTCTTAACCGCATTTGCCGCAGGGACTGTCTGCCCTCTCAGTTGTATGTTGCTTTGGATAAGTGCAATATACGTGCATCACTTTCCGTAAACAATCTGAACTGAGATTTGTTACCTAAATTACACTGTTTGTAAACCAAACGCTCTCCTTCCCGAATCACTACATATAGATTAAATGACTACAGAGGCAAATTGAAGAGCCAAATTCATGGCATTAGTCACTACTACTTGTGATAAATGTCTACTGCCGGCTGCCGAACACACAAATGCAGAGTTTGTAAAAAGGAAGGAAAAAACAGGAATTGGCTATGACAGCGTGACTAATGGGAGACGTTATTAAGAGCAGAAGTTCCGTCACCCCAACCATCACTCAAAGGGGGGGGGGGGGACAGAAAAACCGACTGAGCATCAAAGCAGAGAAGCTGTCCCTTCTGGGCACGAGCACAGAAAACGAACCCAAAGAAACAAGCAAACGACAAACGAAAGCCTGCAGATGTAAGAGCGTCACACAGAAACGTAAGCTTGGTCTTACTCTGCAGCTATCGATCAAATTAACTTTAGTACATTTAAACTACACCTGTTAATATTCCTGCCTTCAAGACAGAGTGCTACAGACTGTCAGGCAGGAGTTAGGTAAGTTTTTAACTGCGTGAGTAACCTGTGGTATGATCATTTCACCACGTCTTCATTCGCCAAGCCATTTTTAAGCTCAGTGTTACTTGGAGCCATTCCCAGAATTCCCAACTGATAAGGGTGGGGTGGGTGGTGCTGTAAATTCACTGGAAATGCCCTCCTTTGGAATGTGGAGGATAACGAAAGTATGTAGGTGGTGCAGGGCCAACATGCAAACTGGCTGGGGTCAGATTGGCCCCGTGGAGGCGTCAGGCATCAATGACAGCAGTGCAAACTGTCAGACCTTTGTGCATGTTGTCAAGGACTATCAGCCAATCATACTGACAATGAGTTTTTAGGTCAAAAACTGCATCTGTATATCTATCATATCTATGTCTGAAACGCGTTAAGAGAACAGATTTATTACACTCTTGATATTTAAAATTAGGGATAGATAGATAGATAGATTGATAGATTGATTGATTACACCAACCCTACTCTATCTGCGGAGATGGTTCTCCCCAGGCCCAGCTTCCCAGGTCCCTCTCACAGCCCAAAGGTACGCAATTACAGGAAATTATGTGCTTAAATTGTTCATAGTGTGTGTGCGTGTCTTGCATATATTACATTGTGGGGACCAAACATAAAAAGCTGTTATTCTGACATTGTGGGGACCACCTTTTCGGCCCCCACAAGGGAAAGCTCAGTTTTATAAAAAATCTGTAACTGCAATCGAAAAACTAAAAAGTCTTGTATTTTGGTTGGTTACATATGGTTAAGGTTAGGGCTGGATAGGGGTTAAGGTTGTCATAGCTGGGATTAGGGTTATGCCCATAGAAATGAATGGAGAGTCCCCACAAAGATATGAATGCAAACGTGTGTGTATGCGCGCCTGTGATGGACTGACACACCACCCAAGGTAACTCCTGTGTTAAACCCCAAGCACTCTCACTCCTGCTCTGAATAAGCAGCACGGGAAATGAACTGATGAATGAATGTATCCACATTCTGTCATGTCATTCATTTATTCAAGTTTAGGCCCCTTGCTCTGTATGAATCTGCCTTCTGTATCCATTGCTAGAGCCACAGTGCATCAGATTCCCTTATTCGACTTAAGACGCACTTCACACAATAATTTTAGGGATCCTGTTGCAGCAACATTTCAGTGTGGCTACAACATACAACTTCCCCTCCCATCAACAGTAACGTGGCCCAAGTCGAGCATAAAATGAAGCAACAGTATTCACGTTAGCGTTGCCTACCATGCATAAGAGGTAGATACTGCTAGTTAAATGTGCAAAATTCTGGCTGTTGTTACCGTGACCTGTGAGGATGCTATGCCGAAACAGGGAACGCTTAGGGAAAATCAGAAAGCGAGAAACAAAGGATCCTAACTAGTGTGGTATTTTCACGCAGCCACTAATAATGGTAAGAAAAACACATCTCCAAACGAGCATTTCTGAAATTGGACAGAAAATAAACCAAAAAAAAAAAAAACTGGAAATAAGTGCTTGAAAGGACAGGAGCCCAGCATCGCTACTCCATCTTAGGTGCTACGTTGATTACCTGTGACAGCAGGTAGATAATTTACGCCTCTTTAAAAATGTGCATTCATATAAATGACACGAAAGGTGCCACTTTGCAACGCGTTTCTTATTTTAGGACGTCTAAGCAAAAACACAGTTAAGGCGCTCCATGTTAATGTCCTGACACGTTTCACCTTCCTGATTCCTGGCGAACCGACTTGGTATTTATGCATTTCGCTTTTCTTTCTTGCCTGTCACACCTTAGAATACTTCAACAAATCGTTACACCTTTATTATTTATATATAGATATAAGACGAATAAGGTGACCAAGGGGTGTTTAACGCGAAAGCGGCACCTACCTTCTGGGTCTCCCCCCGTTCCCTAGGTACTCGAAGAAGTCGATTCCGCAGTCAGCCCCGAATCCATACGAATGCTCAGGGCGCTATATTTGAAATCGTTTCTCCTAGACGTAAGTTAACCGGATTCTTATAATGTAAAATTTAGGTATTGGGACACACTTTGCACGTGGGTGTGCGCCGCGCGGCTCCAGCGCAGATACTTCCCGAAGCGCTGAATCACGCCTTACTCACTCTCCCTCTTCCCTACGCATGCTTTCCATTCCTCCCCTCGCTTCCTCGTGAGCTTTGAAACTTTGTTCTGCTCTAAAGTTGTTCGGGTTTGCGCATGCGTCGCAACTTGGCTTCGCTTTACTGTACGTGCCCACCGACAGGATAATTGTACAGTCTCCGATATTTTCCAATGTATGTGTAAAGTCCAAAGCTCGTGTACTTCGTCATATAACTGTTGTAAATGTGCACATGTCGCAGTCTGTATATATATAGCACGCAATACGTTTTGATCGTCTGGACAGCGACTTTCATGGAGCGATCCGTCGTGCGCTGATTCAGGACCACTTTTTAAAACTCACGGAGCTGATCTGGCGTCAACAGGTCAGCAGCATATCGGTTAAAGATGGAACGTGCCTGAAAAATACTGCCTCAAGAACGGGGAAGTTCTGTGCCGTGGTACCGCCCCACAGTCCCGACGCCCCATACACACCGCGCTCCCCAGACCACATTAGCCACAGTTAACAGAGCGGTTCCTCTCCTGTTTTAACACTGGAATCAACCCGGTCCCTCCTTATCTGTCCTAGCCCCCCTTTCAAACCAGACGCCCCTCCATCCTTTTCAGATGCAACTCATCAGATAGCAGATACTTTCCACGCCCCTCACTACACTATTTAATTTAGCTTTACTTGTTCCCCCAAAAAATTAACGTTTGCATTTAAATGAGTAGGCTAGTTGTGCCCTCCTCAAAAAATATCAAACTGTCTTCTACGCCCTCGACTGGGATTTTTTTAGACTAAACCCGTTAAACAAACAACATGTGAGCCGAAAGTCGCCCAATTTAAATTCTGATTTAAAATCATAGCTGCAGTCCTGATAGTGATACCTGCGTAAGTGTGTGTGTGTGTGTGTGTGTGTGGGGGGGGGGGTTTGGTGACGGATATGTAAACGGCTCTTTCACCATGCGGTTTGCAGAAAAGCGTCAGTTAAGCAGCTCCATACCACTGAAATGGCTTTATTAATAAAACAACTTCCATGTTTTCGGGACACATTCAGTTCAAGTATACTGTGGTTACTTTTGCAGTACAATAAATTGTATATTGTAATGATAATCATATTACAGTAGTCTATGCATTTTATTAGTAAATGTTATCATATTAAGACATTATGTACATAACCGGTTCCTGTAACTGGCCTCAGTGAGCTTTATGGAGTATTTCCATTTATAGAAGAGTATAGGCTACTCGAGTAATTTATTTCGAGTAATAAGTTTGCAGTGACGGCCATATACCTAAATTATTATTGGATACCCATTTTAGAAAATATTTAGACTTAGGAATACGAAATGTCTGTATTTGGATACCATAACCGAATCTCCTATTTCGTCGGAGATGCCTGGCGTTATCCGGAATAGTTATGTAGCGTAATTGTTATTACATAACAAATGTCTTTATCACATGATCCCAGATGGCTTATGTTTAGTGAAATGGGAAAAAATCACTGAAATTTCAGCAATAATGGTTAATTTTACTGACACTCAGTCACAAACCAAACCGAGAGCTGAAGCCACGGAGCGCCCCGAAAAACAGAAGTAACTGCACTTCTGTTTAGTTTATTTCAGTCACTGCGAATGATTCATCGGAAATAGTCAGATGCGGTAATTACATTTTATAATAAGAATGCCTGTGATATCGTGATCACTATGAGGATTCACGTAGCCTAATACCAGTTAACCAAATAGACAATATCATATGCCTTTAGGTTTACAGTTTACTTATGTTGTAATCCAAAGCATCACATCTACAGTAGTTTTTTACCAGTCATGCAGACCGACTCATTTAAGGAAAATCCACTATGAAACTGTGGGAAAACAAGACTGCATGGATGACACAACTTTTATTTATGCGTTACGCGTTAAAAGTAGGATGGGTCAAAGCAGAAACGTCCTTGACTTTGGGAAAACGTTCATGCGAAGTGACACGAGTAGGAAATGTTCTCTTTCTGGCCCATTTTCCATTTGAGGTGGTAATTGAGGTGGATACATTTTTAAAATCAGTTTAATGAATCCCTAAATTAAGCCATCTTGGTGCTGAACTACGATCGAAGGGGGTCCGGAGCCTATATCCGATAGAAGCTGCAGGCGAAAGAGAGGGAATTACCCAGGATGGGGTGCCAACCCATCGCGGGCCACACTCACACACCTATGGACAGTTTGTTAATTTACCTTAGCATATTTCTGAACTGTGGGGGGAGACCGAAGTACCCGGAGGAAACCCCACGAGGACACGGGGAGAACATGCGAACTATACACACAGAGCCATATGTATTTAATGACACTTAAAGTAAGATCTTTCATCCAAAATAACAAAAGCCTTGCCATAACTACATCTATACAACCAGTGGCACCACGTAACGCTAATAATGGAACAAGAATATTTATTTACAGATATGCAAAATTAACAAACAATATATTAGCAGAGATCGATTTCTATGTTTATCTGCTGGTATTCATTAGCATATTAATTTGATGGCATTAGCATTAATCACTGGTGTCACACGCAGGATGTTACACCCATGTACAGTATGCAACACCCAGGGGCCCTGCTAGAGATATATTGTTGAATTCTTTAGCATCTAATGTTAACGTGGACATAATCGTGCTACATATCGATTCGAGATTTTATCTTAGCATGGCTTCACGCTTGAAATAGATAAAAAAAAAAACAATACTGTAAGTTTACGAGAACATTATGGCATATTTCATTCTGGCATTTCGTGGAATCGCATCCGTTCTGAACGTGTAATGTTCTATCAGTTCTAGCCTTTAATGTTTTTCAGTGCCACGTTTTAAACGCTTGGTGTCATTACAGACTAGATTTAATGTTCGTTTCAAAAGTCCAGAAATTCCGATTGCGGTTTGCGGTGCGCTTTACTTTCCTTGATGATGGTAATCTAAGCAATTAAGACACCGCGTTGCCAAAATGTGAGCAATTAAGGCGGCGCTAAACTGCGTGCGTGTTATTTATATGTGACAAGACAGATGGTTTCAGAAGCGAAAGCATTTACATTTGTTTGTTTAAAAGATGTCCTTGGCCAAAGCCTCTTAGGAGATGTAGGCAAATAAATCGCGAGCATACACCTGTCAAAAAGCCATACGTGTAGATAGGCTCAACTTCCTATAGGTGGGGTCTTACCACGGAATTATAATCTGAATACTATCTGTGAATGTGGAAATGCAGAATGTCTCAAAGCCAAAGTATCTATTTTGTCACTGCATGGGTCATATACTGAGATGAAGTAATGACTTTGATATTGATAAACAGCATATAAGCATGAATATGAAATATATTTAGACAACGACAGTTATAGACATACTGTAAGACAAAAAATAGGTAAAAATACAGTTTAAAGATCATTTTCAAAATATCCAGTTGTACAAATGGGTATTGTGTATGCAGAGGAATGTGTAACAATAGATTTTGGTTACAATATTATGAATGTGTAGGATGGGCCGCTCAGTCCATGGCCCAGGGCCCCAGCCCAGAGAGAGCCCCCAACCCAGAGAGAGCCCCCAGCCCAGAGAGAGCCCCCAGCCCAGAGAGAGCCCCCAACCCAGAGAGAGCCCCCAACCCAGAGAGAGCCCCCAGCCCAGAGAGAGCCCCCAGCCCAGAGAGAGCCCCCAGCTTCACCCCACTTGTCTCCTCTCCTAATGTGGCTGTGATGAATCACGCCTGTTGCTTGTTACCCCTTGATAGTCCTTGTATTTAAGTACCTGTTCCTCTGGAGAACTGTGTGTAGGAAAAAAATGTGACTTGTTTACACTGCATTCATTCATTTATGTGACACCCAAAAGCTAGGCCTACTTACAGTAGAGAGAAGGGTTATAGATTTTGGATTCTTCCTGGAGCCTGTGACCTTTACGTTGTTACTAGTGGTGGGCGGTAAGATCTAAGTATCGATAATATCGATAATAATGTTGGTATTGATATTGATCAATACCAGTTTAATGAGATTGATACTTTAGTTTCAGTTTCTTTCTTGAATGCCCTGCGGCTGTCTGTGTAAGCGCTGCTGCTCTCATTTGCCGCTCCCGGCTGTCACGTGACTCAGCGGCACCTGGCAAGCAAACAGACTCACTTGCGCGCACACACACACACACACACACACACACACACACACAATATAATATGTATAATATAGTATTGTAATAGTATGTCGCTGAGCCATGCTCGCAATAATTAAACAGCAGATATAGTTCGGGGTTTAATCACCAGATGCCGTTTATTACACCCGTACCACTGCAATCACACACACTGCAATCACACACACTGCAATCACACACACTGCAATCACACACACTGCAATCACACGCACACATACACACACACTACGTACAACAATAATCAATAACCACTATACATGACATAACACACAGCACATTTATAATCACACAAGCGATTAATGAGAACTATTTACAAGCTGGCATCAGTCCAACATGCCGCTAAACTGTTTTATTGACATAAAGACACTTAATTTGTGTTAGGTCCTATCTGCCATGTCCGCCTGACCCTCCAATTTCCTCCCTGACGTGGCCCTGATGAGCCACATTTTTTTAAGTGCCTGTTTGTCATTGGCGTTGAACCTCCTTTTTGCCTGTGCCCTCCCTTCTTCCCGTCCTCCCGTCCTCCCGTTTTGATCCCCCACCCTCAAGGCAGACATCAGCAGAGTTCACGGTGCGACGGCCCGCAGGCTGCAGGCGGTGTCACGCAGAAGCTGGAGCTCTGCTCTGTGACCTGCTGTTGACATGCCCTACGGCAGTATTTTGGCAGCCATTTGATAACAGGACCCTAACCTTAACAGGGCTGCTACCCAGCGTGTGCTTAGCTCTTTCCTATATGCACTTTGTGCAATTCACCTTAACTCAAGCAAAATGTGCACTATATGGACACAATTATGCCTGTCCAACATCTCACTCTGAATCAAAGGGTATTAATGTGAAGTTGACTAACCCTTAGTTGCTACAATAGCCTGAGTGTGTGTTGGGTGTTGTTGGTGGGTGATCAGGACCCCCTCTGTCAGCTTGTGTGACCCCCCTCTTTGCAGCTGAACTTGCTCCCAGATGTTTCCACTTCACAGTCACTTCACTCGCTGTTGACCAGGGCAGCTCTAGCAGGACAGAAGTGTGGAGATCCGACACGTTGGAAAAGTGTCCAGTGGTGTCCAATGACGGTGACAGGCTGACTAACCTCTTCTGTATGACCCCCCCATTCTGCTGCCAGTGTTTGACACTGCAGATCGCATGGCTGTGTGCTTAATTATACACCTGTATGTCAGCAATGGGTGTGGCCTATTCCTGTAATTACTAGGGGTGTCCCAATACTTTTGTCCATATAATATATTTTATCTTGGATTCTGTGATAGGACTGTATAAGAAAGAATCTTGTACAGCAGATGCTGGTGTGATCACCTGTAATTAAACGTATTAGAGGAAGTCAGCGTTTCCCTGGGGGCCGCACAACCTGCCTTAATATCACTCAGGTGCCTGTTTCCTGTCAAGCTGTCAGAATGACTCATGCATGCATTTATGTAAATACATTAAAGGTAGAAAAGGACAGAGCAATCAAGGTGATTAAAATGAAGTCGGCGTGGCCGTCACTGTCATGTGGTGCTTGATTGACAGCGATCAAACAATATCCTGTTTTATTATTATTGTTCGTATAATGCTCTGTTGCACACTCTAAATGTTAGAGAGAAGATTGCAAGATTATTTCCATTAAACATTATCAAGAAAAAGGTCCTTCTCACAAAAACATAGCTGGTTTAGTCTCTTACCTTATGATGGTGATGGTGAAAAAAATGGTAAATTCTATATTATCTCTCCTTAGTCCTGTATATAAGTGACCCCAGTCCTGTGCGCCCCAGTCCAGCCTATTGTTCTGCCCTCCTGTTAACCACCCACAGCTGCCTTGTGTTTAACCCCTTGTTAGTCCTGTATATAAGTGATCCCCAGTCCTGTGCGCCCCAGTCCAACCATTGTTACCTGTTTCTGAGTTTTGCGCGTGTCTAAAAGTAAAAGCCCCTCCTGAGGGTTCTTTGCACGAGCAGCGAGCTTGTGGGTTGATCTTCTTTCGCCTGGCCTGACAATTCTCTTTTGAAATCTCATATAAGTGTTTTACTGGCCCTTAAGTCTTTCTCTTTGCTTTGATCCTTCAGAGTGGGATTCAAGCTGCATGTTCTGTCCACCTCCTTGAAACCTGCTTGATTGGCCAGGTGTCTCACCTATTACATAATGAATTTTTTTTTATTCCAGAAAACTGTGCACAGAGTGTTTTTAACAGCATTTTTAATGCACATTGACATCTTGTAACACTGACAGTGTTTCCTGTTGCCCTTTTACAGTGACACCCTGAGTGGTTATAAAGAAAAACACTTGAACTTCTGCAGACAACAGCTATTGTTGATATGATAAATAAGAAATCCTGGCAAACTTGTTTGACTACATAAGAACTTATATCTAAAGGTCATGTGAAAGGAAGGAGGCTGGTCATGCCTTACATCAACTTGGGGGTTGGACTTGCAGAGTAGGAAAGGCTTGATCTTCATGGCACCTTCTGCCTTCTGCACACACACACACACACACACACACACACACACACACACACACACACACACACACACACACACACACACACGCACACACACACACACACAGAAAGCCTGGTAGATTTAGCAGATCCGGAAAGGGTTTCAAACAAATTTCAGAGGAGGTATAATCCTGTGATTTCACTACCCATGTAAATTCCAGGCATGAACACACACATACAGAAACCTTTATTATTATTACATTTATGTCTTTTATTATTAATTTATCCCATAATCACTCGAAAATAATGAAATTAATAATAAAGCACTGTTTTAAGGACAATGGCTCAGTATCCTGCAAACATGCTCTTAAAACCAGCCTCCTTCAAAATCACTGACAGCACTTTTTAGCCACAGATCTATCTATCTGTTTGCCCGTCTGTCCATCCATCCAACATGGATGAAAGTATTGGGACACGCCTCTTAATCACTGAATTCAGGTGTTTCATTCAGACCCATTGCCACAGGTGTATAAAATCAAGCACTCAGCCATGCAGTCAGGTTTACAAACATTTGTGAAAGAATGAGTTATTCTGAAGAGCTCAGTGAATTCACATGCGGTGCTGTCATAGGATGTGACCTGTGCAATAAGTCAGTGTATGAAATTTCTTGCCTGCTAGATATTCCATGGTCAACTGTAAGTGGTGTCATTGCAAAGTGGAAGCCGTCAGGAACAACAGAAACTCAGCCACAAAATGACAGACCATGTAAACTAACAGAATGGAGGCACAGAGTGTGTAAAAGTCTCCTGTGCTCTGTTGACTCAATAACTGCAGAGATCCAAACTTCCTCTGGTATTAATCCCAGCACCAAAACTGTACAGTGGGAGCTGCATGGAATGAGTTTCCATGGCTGAGCAGCTGCATGCGAGCCTCACATCACTAAGCGCAGTGCCAAGCGTCGGATGGAGTGGTATAGAGCACCACTTAGTTTAGAGGCTTAGCACAGTATATATTCCAGTCTGGAAAACTTTCAAGCTGAACAGTGCAGGCGCAGCTGTTCCTGTGACTCCTTAAAATGCTCACAGTAACACTACCTCAGTGTTACTTATCACAGTCTAGTAACCGAAGCTGTCATTATCACCAACTGCTCTTTGCCATGCTCCTTCCAAGCTTCCAAACTGCTTTATCTCTGATTTAAAATTGGTTTGATCTACTGAAGTAACTAAAGTGTAGCCTGAAGGTGTAAATGACTGAGTGCAGTCTATCCACACAAAGCGGCACAGGTGGGACCTCCTGAAGATTCGGCAAATCTGTCAGGTTGAGACCATCTACGGTGCAGTCTGTACACACACGTCATGTTCGGTTGGGGAAACAAGCAGCCCAAGGGTGACATGAGTGACCACTACTGCGGCTTCGTAAAATCGCAAGGAAAATCCCGACTTCCTGGTGTGCAGGGACTGCGGGAGATCGGGTGCACATCTGCATGAGACCATTAATCCAACACAACACTGAGACGTACCAACTCAACTCAGGGGCCCGAGGGACACGATATCGAACGGGAGCCACGAGAATGGAGGGATTCAGAGGGAACAGATGAATGAGCCCATTAATGCGATGGAGGGTTAGATTACAGAGATGAAGACAAAAGCGCCTGCCCACCCCCAACTATATTTCTAACATGAAATATTCTCAGTTAAATGTGCAGGGTGAGGAGTGGCGGGGTGGGGGGGGGGCAGTGGATCGCGACGCTGGCTGAACATGGTGGTGTCTGTGAGCCATCAGCCCAGGCCGATGACACTGGCTAAACCCTTCCCTGGATCCCTTCATCCCCTGACGAGCTCGGATTGGCTCCCTCAGCTCACTCTCTGTTTATTTAGCCTCTTTCGCATTACAGAGAACAGCAGCCCCCCCCCCCCCCATGTGTTGGCCCTCTCCTTCAGGCCATGTCGCAGAAACCTGGTACTTCGGGTTTGCTAGATATTATCTTCAGCTATTTTATGAAAGTCCAGGAGATGAATAGCACGAGAAGCAGGTGATGCTGGAATCTGAGCAATGACCCACCCCTGTGATTGGCCAATCACTTGGGAAGGTTCTAGATTCTGGTCCCTTAAAGGCAGCCTCAAGTAATACACGAAACCTAACACTGTCCATAACCACTAAACAGCTTCTCTTAATTAAGTCCATTAACAAATATTATTATATTCATACTTAGTAAATAATTTTGCAATCTTGGGGTGCTGTTTGGTCACGCAGCAAAGAACCGAACGCTGTGTCAATACTGACGGTAGCGTTTCCGAGACCAAAACTGCGGGACCAAGGCCCCCATCTCCAAATCTCACCAGATGAAATGGCCTCTGTTGTGCAGAAAGAGGCTCAGACTGCTCACTGCCAGAAGCAGAAAGAACATCTTCTTGCAGGATATTTGCGGGAGAGAAGCGGAGGTGCAGATGAACATGGCGGGAACCTGGACATAAAGAGAGGAAAGACAGAGTTAAATCGTACGATACGGATGAAAGGAGGTGCGGTACCAGTCGGACGTCTGGACACACCTGCTTTTAATGCATTTGTCCCTGTTTTAGCTTTTATTCAACTTACAGTAAAAGGCATCATTGCAATGAAGTTATACAGATCAAATATGTCAGTGACCCAGAGAAGTGTTTGACAGATTTAGACTTGCTAAAATTTTAGATGCTTCAAAACAGCCCCCATTTGCTTAGTTCTCACAAGTTCTGCGCACAGGTTGGGTACCTTGCTCTTACTCTTCGATCCAGCTCATCCCAAACCAGCTCTATAGGGTTTGGATCGATGGATTGTGGGGGGGCAGGTCATGTCTCAGGACTCCATCTCTGTGCTTGTTCACAGCATAATACAGTACTTACACAGCACCAAAGTGTGCTAAACGTCGTCATGTTGTTGTCACGGTAACTGGAATGGCAGTAATTTAGGCTGCAGAGCAGTGCAGGTAAAGCCTCTCCGTTCAATATGTGTAACGTCTACGGCAGGGAGACAGCTGTCAGCCCTCAGTGTCACGGGGACGAGATTCCCCTCTTTGTCCCACCAGAGCAACATGGACGCCTGCTGACTCTCCTGAAGTGTCCAGACACTTCTGATGCTTACAAACTTTTCAGATTTCATCTTTTTTTTGTCATCACTGCGCAAACCAAACCCGTTGAGGACAAAATTAATATGCCAATTCCTGATGATTTATGATTCCTCATGCTCGCTGAACCACTCTTTCGAGGCTGATGAACAGCTGATAACAAGCGGGATTCCACACGAGGTTAACGTGGTTGCGTGGCACACAGGAGGATCGGACGAGCAGGGCATGACAATAACTGCTTTGTTACCTTGTAAATAGTCTGTAGGGTTTGCAAACTGCCCCAAGGCCTTTGACGTAGCTAATTTTAGGTTTATAGATTCCCCATGACATGCATGTATGAGAGTCTGAAATGCGGGAGTGTCGTATTGACAATCCTGTTAATTTAGTTATTTATCAGCACGCCAGGAATGCGTCGATAAAAAATACCATTACTTAACTGGTGACAGGCACCACAAGTTAACAGGTCATTTTCATCAGAGGCAATTTTATGTTGGTTTTGTAGTATTTCTTATGCTGATTTCAAATCTGTGTTTAGTTTTTCTCTAGCACGTCAAGTTTCTGTGATGAAGCTATATGTAGTATGATATTATGTACATGTAGTCTGCCTAAGTGTATTACAAGAGTTGTCTGTGTTTTTATCTTATAGACAGCATCACCGCTCTCTAGGTGACTAGATATTGATTTATGTTTTATTGACACTTGTCTAGTTGCGATTTGCATATAATTAATTTGACCTAGTGCGCATGCGCATGTCTTGTGTATACAACTTAGTTTGGCGGGAGACACAGGTAGATGTGCCTCAGGTTTTGTTTTGCTGACGTAAGCTTCGCAACAATTTTTTTTTTATTTCTTGAATTGTTGCAAAAGAAATACTAAATCTAACTCTCGAGTTTGAATTCTGGGTCATCGACCTGGAAATCGAAGGCGGCGGTGACAGACAGCATCAGCTGTGTTGGCTTTCAGTTGTTATCATGCCTAGAAGTTGCATTAATCATCCAGACAGTTTCTGTTGTGTGTGTGGCTCATTCACACCGAAAGCACAACGTCGCCCCATCACTGCAGACCTTAAGAAGAAATGCTCTGCGTGACTGGCTAAATCGACGAAAGGCAGCAATGGTATTTGGAATTCCAAATGGAATGCTTTTGTTTTAGTACACAATACTTGCAATAACAGTATTAAATAGCATTACTCATAAATCAAAAAGTTGACATGACAGAAAAAAACTGAAAACAGATTTGGAATCAGTGTGAAAAACTGATTTGGAAAAATGTGTTTTGGCCAATCATATCCGCAATGGGCCGGTGTGTGTGCAGGGTTTTTGTTATAACCTGTTGGTCAGCTGTTCAAACCCAGGTGTGAGGACTCTTCAGCCAATCAGTCCCCTAATTAGTAATCTAATTAGGGAGTTGCAGCGAAAACCCGCATACACAGCGGCCCTTTGCAGATAAGATTGACCACCCCTGCCTTAAGGCCTTATTTTGAGAATATTGACTCTTCAGCCAATCAGTCCCCTAATTAGTAATCTAATTAGGGAGTTGCAGCGAAAACCCGCATACACAGCGGCCCTTTGCAGATAAGATTGACCACCCCTGCCTTAAGGCCTTATTTTGAGAATATTAAATTAAATTCTTTTTAACACTTTCATAAGACCCCGCAGGTAACCTGTCTCAGGAGCAAACCCGGATCTCTCCATGGTCATCAAGGTCTCAAGCTCATTTTAATACCTTAAACCTTTCTGGGCCAGGGAAATATCAACTTCTCAGTACATATCAGATATCCCACTATATAGAAAAGGCGACATTGTCCTGGCCCAGACTGATTTAATGCTTTTAAAATCAGATGGAAACAAGGCATGTCATACTATAACGCACAGAGGCGTGAATGAGAAGCCAGCTTTCCGTGCCCATTTTAATGTCATAAGGTATTAAAATCGTCCCCCTACAGGCGCAATCACGTCATTGCATTGGGCTGCGAAGCATTTAAGGTGTGAAATGGCTTTCTGACTTGTTGTACTGGAACACTGTTACCATTGGTAATAAATCATTCCCAGTTCCGACTTCTGACATAAACGGGGCCCTTTACACTGCTCAGGGGAGCCTTTTCTTTTCTTTCCTTTTGCCTGTTTGGATCTGGGCTGGAAACTTAAGCTGTTTTTTAATTTTTATTTTTGCCTTTTCAATTTTCAAAATTCAAATTTTATTTGTCACATGTATCATCATACATATTACAACCTGCAGTGAAATGCTTATTGCAACTGCTCCAATTAAATGTTGATTAAAAACACATTAAAACTATATTAAAAGAGATTAGATATAGTACTATCAATACTATATACAGGGATATACAAAATATATATCTGCTATGTACATATATCGTGTCCTGCTTTGCTGACGGAGAAGGGGGAAGCAGCACAGGAGCCCAGGGAAATCGGGTAAACGAGGGATTTATTCATGGAACAGTAAGGAACATGATGCAACACAGAGCAATGGATGTCAATGACCGGATAGGGGAAACATACTCAAACGTGGACTTAAGTGCACCAGACTAATTAATAACAGCGAGAAACAGCTGGTAACTCATGGATTCCACACAAGGTAGATGACGTGGCACACGGGAAGATCGGACGAGCGGGGCATGACACACTATAGAACAACATTGAACATGGAGTTTACAGAATGATGGGTTGGCATAGGAGTATGGAGTGCATAATATAATATAATTTATAACAATATAGCCTACAGTGTTATGCATTGGGGGGGGGGAAGAGTGATGATGTTACTCCGTCAAAGTCAGTCTCCCACAACCTGGGTATTGTCCTGGTTTAGACACTGAATAGCTTGAGGGAAGAAGCTTCTCGTCATTTTCTCTGTGTTGGCCTTTAGGGAACGAAACCTCAGCAGGGAGAAGAATCCATTGTTGGGGTGGTTGGGGTCTTTCATGATCTTCCTGGCTTTGGTTCATTTGGTGTAGACAGACTGCAGGTCAGGGAGCTCGGTGTTAATGAGGCTGCGCGGCTGATCCCACCACTCTCTGGAGAGCATGTCTGTCCAGCATTCTGCTGTTACCAAACCAGATGGAGATGTTTCCCATCTGCACACTTTCAATGGTGCAGGAGTAGAAATTCCTTAGCACCCTCTAAGGCAGGTGGAAATCTCTGAGGCGCCTCAGATGGAACAGACGCTGATGGGCCTTCTTAGACAGGGAGCTGGCGTGGCGAGACCATGACGTGTTGACGAAAGCGTCCCCTCGCAGGCGTTCTCCATGCACTCCTTGTACTACGTGCTGCTATGCGCAGTTGCATTATTAGCTGCAGCCTTGAAGTGAACTTTTTATAGTCCGTTATCAGTCGAACTCCCTTCCAGAGGCTCCTATATAATAATGGCTCCAATGATGTGAGCCGAAAGTCGCTGAATTTAAAATCATAGCTACAGTCCTGATACCTGCGTAAGTGTGTGTGTGTGTGTGTGTCCACAATGTGATGAATATCCCTTTTTTCCCTTATGGGGAAACTCCTTTATAAAACTTTGTTTTACAAAAATCCGTGACTGCAATGAAAAAAACTAAAAATGCAAAAACTCTTGTATTTTGTTTGGTTACTTATGGTTATGGTTATGGTTATGGTTAGGGTTGGGTAGTTCTCTGATTTTCGGGTTACAGCCTTCTGCATTTCCCTTGCCCTGGTCGCTTACATAATTACCCTGTTGACCGGACCCGCTCGTGAGTGAGCGACTGCCGTGTGGGAAGCCGGGACGCCTTTTTGCACCACCCTTCCAGGTTTCACTGCAGAAATGAAGCGGGTTTTTGAACGCTCAACCCATGGCAGAGAGGCAGCACGCGAATTTCTGCAGCTCCGTCAAGGCGAGCGCTCAGTGTCTGATTTCACCATCATTTTTCAGACCCTTGCGGTGTCCACGGGCTGGGATACGCAGGCTCAGTTGGCGCGTTTTATAACGGGCTGTCGGAAGAAATTAAGGATGAATTAACCTCCAGAGAAATGCCGGGAACCTTCGAGGAAGGTTCGAGCGGACATCCGCTTCCATCAGCACCGCAGGGAACGTCACAGACGGTTTGATGGTCCGGGGGTCCGCAAAGCAGCTTGTGTGAGCTCCTTCGAGCCCCCCGCCAAACCTATGCAGGTGGACCGAACCCGTTTGTCCCCTGCAGAACGACATCGGCGACGGACTGCCAATGCCTGTCTGTACTGTGGGCAGGTGGGACATTATATTTCTAAATGCCCAGTAAAAGGATGCACCCACCAGTGAAGAGGGGGGCCCAGGTGGGTGTAGCTCCAGTATATCCCTCCTCCATTGACCTTTTTACCAGTGCTGCTCTCATATGGAGAGATCCAGCAGCCCTTAGTCACCCTGGTGGACTCAGGAGTAGATGACAATTTTACCGACACCACACTGGTCCGCCAGTGGAGACTGCCTGCCACGCTGGTCCGCCAGTGGAGATTACCTGCCACGCTGGTCCGCCAGTGGAGACTGCCTGCCACGCTGGTCCGCCAGTGGAGACTGCCTGCCACGCTGGTCCGTCAGTGGAGATTACCTGCCACGCTGGTCCGCCACAAGCACCTATAGTGTTAGGCCACCCCTGGTTGGTTAAGCATAATCCTCACCTCGACTGGAAGATGGGGTCCATTATTTACCATTCGCAGTGTCTCCGCACAGCTCTCCTTCATTGGTCCCTGTAGAAAAGGAGGAGTTTTCTGACCTGTCTTTAGTTCCAGCCGACTACCTGCACCCGAGACAGGTATTCCGTAAGGCCTGGGCATCCTCTCTACCTGCACCCGAGACAGGTATTCAGTAAGGCCTGGGCATCCTCTCTACCTGCACCCGAGACAGGTATTCAGTAAGGCCTGGGCATCCTCTCTACCTGGACCCGAGACAGGTATTCAGTAAGGCCTGGGCATCCTCTCTACCTGGACCCGAGACAGGTATTCAGTAAGGCCTGGGCATCCTCTCTACCTCCTCATCGAGCTTCTGACTGTGCTATTGATCTGTTACCTTTAATAAATAGGCTTTGCCTTTATTTATTTAAAAAAACTAAAGATTGATTGATTGATTGAAACGACAGTCAGGAAAAGCCTGCAGACCCTTGGCAATGGGCTGCTGTCCTGCAAGGTACTTCCATAAGACTCTAAGAAAAAAGAAATTTCTGTATTTCATTGGTTTTAATATGTTCATACCAAGTGCATGGGAACACCATCATTCCGGAAGATTCCAGAGAGGTCTTGCTCCCTTGAGGACAGAAATGCATTGGATGAAGAAGATCAGCAGGAAGGATTCGGCATTATCCCTCTAAGGCGATTGGGGCACGTGACCTGAGCCAGAAAGCACCATAAGAGAGCTGCCAGAACCTTCCGCCGGGTGAAACAAGCACGGCTGCTTTCTTTTGGCATTTGCTGCACATGCCCTCATCGCCTTATTCAGGACCTGGTGACTCATCTGACCATGTGACTCCTTCCCACTGCCCGTGCTGCTCCTTTGCACCAATTTATTTTTATTTTTAAGTGTCATGAAGGCTTTATGCTCTGCAGACAGACTATATAGTCCCATAATCCCTCAAAAATAATTAAATGAATAATAAAGGACTGTTTTAATCCACTGTATAATTAGGTCTGGATTCCACACCAACACCACCGTCATTGATATTTTGGCACTTAAACAAGGACAATGGCTCAGTATCCTGCAAACATACCCTTAAAACCAGCCTCCTTCAAAATCACTGACAGCACTTTTTAGCCACAGATCTATCTATCTGTTTGTCCGTCTGTCCATCCATCCAACATGGATGAAAGTATTGGGACACGCCTCTTAATCACTGAATTCAGGTGTTTCATTCAGACCCATTGCCACAGGTGTATAAAATCAAGCACTCAGCCATGCAGTCAGGTTTACAAACATTTGTGAAAGAATGAATTATTCTGAAGAGCTCAGTGAATTCACATATGGTACTGTCATAGGATGTGACCTGTGCAATTATAATAATAATACATCCTTTATTGTCCCTGTGGGGAAATTCTGTCTTACACCTCCCTCAACTTGCTCTTTGTAGAGTAAGCTGTCTGTGAGGGGCAGCTACCTGTAGTGACACCCAGGGGTTAAGGGCCTTGCTCAAGGACCTGCAGACGTGCTGAGGCTGGGTTTGACCCAGCGACCTTCTGATTACAAGCACACAGGCTTAGCCCATTGAGCCACACGCTGCCCCCAGCACATCAGTGTATCCAATATCTTCCCTGCCAGATATTCCATGGTCAGCTGTAAGTGGTGTTATTGCAAAGTGGAAGCATTTAGGAACAACAGAAACTCAGCCACAAAATGACAGACCCCGTAAACTAACAGAATAGAGGCACATAGTGTGTAAAAGTCTCCTGTGCTCTGTTGACTCAATAACTGCAATAACTGCAGAGTCCCAAATCCTCTGGCTTTAATCCCAGCACCAAAACTGTACAGTGGGAGCTTATTTCATGTGTAAGAACATTGTCTTACTTCTCTATACTATATTGCTGTTTATTCTTGTCAATCACATTTCATTGCAATATATAACAAATAAACTAAAGTGAACTTCATGGAATGGGCTTCCACAGCCAAGCAGCTGCATGTGAGCCTCACATCACCAAGCGCAGTGCCAAGCGTCGGATGGAGTGATGTAAAGCACGTTGTCACTGGACTCTGAAGCAGTGGAAATAGGTTCTGTGGAGTGACGAATCACATTTCTCTGTTAGTCTGATGAATGACTCTGTGTCTGTGTTGTGCCAGCTGTAAAGTTTGGTGGAGGAGGGATAATGGTATGGGGTTATTTTATAGGGGTTGGACTAGGCCCCTTAGTTCCAGTGAAGGGAACTCCTAATGCTTCAGCATACCAAGACATTTTGGACATTTTATGCTTCCAAATTCATGGGGAGAGTTTGAGGAAGGCCTTTTTCTGTTGCACACAAAGCGTACACTATAAAATAATGATGGAAGTATAGCACAAACGTAAAGCAGTAACTCAGCTATCATCCATTCCTATGCACTGTACGTAACTGTATGTGCTGCACTTATATATCACTGCCTGTGCTGCAGATTTGTTCACATCATCACTGCAAACGGATGAAACGTCATTATGCAGCACAAGACTGCATAGATAATGTAAATTATACATAATACAAAACGCAAATGATGATTTCTCTTCTTCAGTATGACTTTTCTATCTCATTAGATATCTTTAAAAATGAAAAATTGGTGTAGGTTTTAATTATGCTAATATATTTAATGTGCATTGTGTGTAGACAGATCACATACCTGCATTGTGGGCAGCTTGATTTAAAGCAGAACAATGAACCACAGGTCTTCATTATATACAATGAATTGATAAGCACCGTTGAGGAGACTTTTCTGTCCGAGGTCCCGTCACCCTGGAAAATGAGGCCTGAAACTGAGAGGGGCCCCCACTAGACCCCCCCAGGGCCCCTCCTGGGAGCCGGACTCCAGCACGTAGCGCGTGCTTCCTCAGCACACAATGCCGGCAGTGAAGAGGCTCATTTGCACTCATTCATTTGCCCAAAGGTGACATCATTCCAGTGTTTGAAAAAAGTAATTTGAGTCTAATGCCAGGGGACTTAGACTTACCGGATTAGAGCGCATACTGGGTCGTGACAAAGCATGTATTCACCTTGCATCATCAGTTACCGAAATCAGTTACACGCCTGCACCCACTAATGTCTCAATACCTCAACTTTCCTTACCTGTTGCGCAGGTGCGGCGATCATTTTTTAAATTTCGTACAGTTCCTGTTCTCGTACAGGTGGCCACTAACATGACGTTTGCTCCCAGGATTTATACAGATAAATTATATAAGTTCAATTTCACTCATGCGTCAGACCAACGAGGAATAATCTCTCTGTTGTTCATTTCAGTCCCGTCTTGTACAAGCAGCATCTTCACAAAGAATTTCGGGCACAAAAGCCGTACTGACGAGTGAACCAGGTTTTGGCCAACAAACAAAGCTGCTTGCACTGATACTTGTGCAGAACAGACGTCTACATAATCCAACTTAGTTTAGAGGCTTAGCGCAGTATATATTCCAGTTCGGAAAACTTTCAAGCTGAACAGTGCAGGCGCAGCTGTCCCTGTGACTCCTTAAAATGCTCACAGTAACACTACCTCAGTGTTACTTATCACAGTCTAGTAACCGAAGCTGTCAATATCACCAACTGCTCTTTGCCATGCTCCTTCCAAGCTTCCAAACTGCTTTATCTCTGATTTAAAATTTGTTTGATCTACTGAAGTAACTAAAGTATAGCCTGAAGGTGTAAATGACTGAGTGCAGTCTGTCCACACAAAGCGGCACAGGTGGGACCTCCTGAAGATTCGGCAAATCTGTCAGGTTGAGACCATCTACGGTGCAGTCTGTACACACACGTCATGTTCGGTTGGGAAAACAAGCAGCCCAAGGGTGACATGAGTGACCACTACTGCGGCTTCGTAAAATCGCAAGGAAAATCCCGACTTCCTGGTGTGCAGGGACTGCGGGAGATCGGGTGCACATCTGCATGAGACCATTAATCCAACACAACACTGAGACGTACCAACTCAACTCAGGGGCCCGAGGGACACGATATCGAACGGGAGCCACGAGAATGGAGGGATTCAGAGGGAACAGATGAATGAGCCCATTAATGCGATGGAGGGTTAGATTACAAAGATGAAGACAAAAGCGCCTGCCCACCCCCAACCTAATAATTCAGTATCAATAGTGGGTTCTTACAGGGGGTTTTGGTTACCAGCCAGTATGTGTGCAATGAACGTCCAGAGGATAACAAATATGGTGGAGAATAAGGTGGAAAAAGGCAGTATCAGGGTTCCAGCTTGAGATCGAATGGGTCTGAGAGCATGCGAGGTCGCTTCTGTGCCAGTTTACCATAACGATTAGGGACAAACAATCGAATGCAGACCAATCCCTTTGGCGGTGGTGTTAACGTGCTCCAAGAACGAAGCACTCTGTAGACGATACAGTTTCAAAACAACATGGAAAGAGGAGGCTAGTGGACAAGGAGAGCCAGAAAGAGGTCCCGAGTAGGGCTGGGCCTTATCTAGCAAAACATCGTTATGATTGATCTCAGCCTATATAATTTCTTTTACACTTTTTACATAATTGCCATTAATTTATTACTGTTTTGATGTCTTGCACATTTGAGCCCATTCACAGCCCATCGTCACCGACTTACCCGCATTTTCCTTACCTTTCCTTCGGATAACGTGCCGCGAGTCTCAAACCGCGTACCTCAGTACTTCAGCTTGCGTACACAATGTACCGCATTCACGCGGCCAGGTGTTCAGCCTGATCTAGGGCTGCCGAAAATGCAATCCGGAAAATTACGATAATGACACCCAGGATGTGACAAGTAATCAGAGTCCTCTAGTCATTACAATATTAATAATTCATTGATTATATTTTTAACATGAAAAAATCTCAGTTAAATGTGCAGGGTGAGAAGTGGCGGGGTGGGGGGGGGGGGGGTGGATCGCGATGCTGGCTGAACATGGTGGTGTCTGTGAGCAATCAGCCCAGGCCGGGGGGGGGAATCACGACACTGGCTAAACCCTTCCCAGGATCCCTTCATCCCCTGACGAGCACGGACTGGCTCCCTCAGCTCACTCTCTGTTTATTTAGCCTCTTTTGCATCACACAGAACAGCAGCCTCCCCCTGCCCCCCCCCAGCCCATGTCGCAGAAACATGGTACTCCGGGTTTGCAGGATGTTATCATCAAAGGTTCAGGAGAACATAAGAACATAGGAAATTTACAAATGAAAGGAGGCCATTATATTTCTGCTCCCTCCCTGAAATTATCTTACATTTATCTATGTTAAGTTTCATCTGCCAGGTATCAGCCCAATCGCTAATTAAATAAAGATCTAGTTGTAGCCTCTCTGCTGCTAGATTAGTATCTGCTACCCCACCCACCTTGGTGTCGTCTGCAAATTTAACCAGTTTACCGTATGTATTGGGGTCAATATCATTAATGTAAATTAGGAACAATAGTGGTCCTAAAATTGAACCCTGTGGTACCCCACTATGAACGCAGGCCCACTGTGACATTGTGCCTCTAATAACTACTCACTGCTTCCTGTCAGTTAACCAGTTTTCGATCCAAGCTGCCACAGTTCCTAAAATCCCTGCAGTTTTGAGCTTAAGCAAGAGCCGTTTGTGGGGGCCAACATCAAAGGCCTTCTGGAAATCTAAGTAGATCACATCATAGGCCTTTTTGTGATAAATTTCTCTTGTAGCTTCCTCTAAGAACTCAAGTAGATTAGTTAAACAGGATCTACCTCTCCTAAATCCATGTTGGCTATCCCTCAGAATGTTATTTGCATCCAGGTAATCTACCATTTTCTCTTGGATTATAGCTTCCATTATTTTTCCAGTAATGCTAGTTAAACTGATTAGCCTATAGTTTGCTGGATTACGTCTATCCCCTTTTTTGAATATGGGTGTTATATTAGCATGCTTCCAATCTGATGGTACCACACCCACAGATAACGATTTCTGGAATATTAAAGTTAAAGGTTGGCTAACGATATCCCTCATCTCTTTTAAAACTATAGGTAAGATGCCATCAGGGCCCTGTGATTTATTTATTTTGAGTTTAGCTAGGCTTAGTACCACATCAGCCTCAGTTATACATATATTGGTCATGAACGACGTTTTGGACTTTGCTTTTCAGACACTAAAATTAACCGAAAATTTAATCATGTTGTGATCACTACCGTCCAGTGGTTCTAAAACCTCTAATTTTCCAATCCTATTTTGGTTGTTAGACAAAACGAGATCAAGAAGGGCTTCTCCCCTGGTAGGGGTATAAACAAACTGAGTAAAAAAACAATCCTGTACTAATTCCACCATCTCAAGTTTATTTACAGTAGAGCCAGCAACAATGTCCCACTGTATTCCAGGTAAATTAAAATCACCCATAACCACCACATCATTTTTATTACTCATAATCCTGATATCATCATATAACATTCTGCTTTCCTCTGCAGCTACATTAGGTGCTCTATAACAAACCCCGACAATTAGGCCATTTGAGTCTTTACCATCCAGTTTTATCCATACAGCTTCTGTACTTTTATTTTTATCAGTGAGCTCCCTTGCCTGCAAGTTTTCTTTTACGTATACTGCAACACCACCTCCCTTCTTGCCTATCCGGTCTATCCGGAACAACGTATAACCATCCATATTATATTGTTCTCCATCATTGTCACTCATCCTTGTTTCTGTTATTCCTATAATGTCGTAAGTGTCCGATGATGTTAAAGCCTCTAAATCACGAATTTTGTTTCTAATACTCCTAGCGTTTAAGTACAGACCACAAAGGGTAGGTCTTTTACAGTGCCCATATATTTAATAGACATTAATTTCCCAGGATGCAATATATAGGCATTAAGAATATGGCCGGTAGACTGAATGAACACACTGACCCCCACTGCGACCTCACAGATGATCGAAAGAACATGTGCAGCACGGAACTCGCACATCCATCATCGGGACGCTAACTTTGTCTTAACATGGTTGATATTAATTGCCTTTGCCAGCTTCCTCTTAACAAGTTCTCTCTCTCTTTACTGTCCATCCTTTAGCACATCAGTCTATTTTTATTATCAGTAACAAATCACCTTTTTTCATTTCACAGTTGATTTCGGACCAAAATCGTGTGACAGTCAAGGGCAAACATGAGGCACATAGAAGAATCAGGTGCCAACAAGTAATCACTGCAGTTAAAGGCAGTGCAGGTCCTCCAGTGGACAGCATACGGATTAAATGGGGACAGCTTCAGTTCAGCTTCAGTCCAGCTTCAGTCCAGCTTAAGTCCTGGTCTGCAGAGCACACATGACTTCCCCCAGGAGACAGAAAGGGCTCCTGAACAAAAAACTCTGGATTCCTCAAGTCCCACCTTCATCTCTGGTCTTCCTCAGCATTCAAAAAAACACAAATTCCAGTGTATCTAACAAAAAGATGCTCAAAATGCAATTATACCTGTAAAGAAGCCCCATGGCAAAGAAGTTGCAAACTTAAATACCTGGTAGGATAACATGAGTTAACGTCTCAATCAGGAGAATAAATGGAGGAACGGGCAAAAAAAACGACAACAAAGGGGAGGCTATGATGTCAGCGAGTCCGCGGGTCCCTCAGGGACAGCTATAGGACCCGGGGACGGGGGGGACGACTCATCCGACACCCTCTGACTGAAAAAATCTGTGGAAGGACAGCAAGTAAGAGAGGGGACTGCCTGAGTACGACGTGTGCAGGTCTCTGTGTTCCAGAGAAGAGAAAGGCCTACATTCCTGGCCCTACAGGCGGGCTCTTGGGGACAGTGATTGCTTTTCTGTCCGCCCAGCTCAAGTTTCCAGAGTGGGGGGGGGGGGGTGAAGGGTTTGGGGGGGGGGGGGGGGGATGGGTCAACGAAGACCCTAGAAATGGGCGTGGCTAGGGAGCCCTGCCTAGTTTGCGGCGCAGAACATCGGATAAACGCCTGCGGTACCGCAGCGACTGTATCTGCAGCAAGCGCTGCGAGTACTGCACCTCCGGCATTATGAGCTTCAGGCAGCGGTCACGTGACTCGCTGCCCGGCTTGGCGCCTAGGTAGGAGGCGTTGAGGGGCAGATCGTAGCCCATGATAGTCACCTTGGAGCTGGGCTGCCACGGACGCAACACCTTGTCCTTGATCTGGTTCGCTGGGCGCGGCTGAGGCTGCGGGCCCCCGAAACAGCCGCGCACCAGGCGGTCACGGGCCTCGCGCAGCAGCTGCACCTCCCGGGCCACACAGTCCGGCCCCAGGGCATCCAGCTGGCGCCACAGGCTGGCGTTGAAGTGGTTATAGAGCTGGGTATCAAGAGCGTTCCAGATGCGGATCCTGGCCGGAAGCCCCTGTTGCAGGGACCTCCGGGAGCTGGGGGTGCGCATGTTCAGGTTGATGTAGAGCACATCCTCCAGCTCCCAGGAGAACAGGTGTCGCAGAAGCACCAGCGACTCATCGAAGTACTCGGAGATCATGACCAAGGAGAAGATGCGCTCGATGTTGGCGATGAAGTCCTTCACATAAGCCTTGTCGCTGGCCCGGTGGTTGTTATCCCCGCCCAGGTCATAGGTCAGCGCGTTGCGGGCGAACATGGAGTCCTTCTCGGTGGGACGGAAGTAACGCCAGGGCTCTTTCAGGAAGGTCTCCAGGGAGCTGTCAGGGACGCGCTTGAAGCTCGGGCAGTACTGGTTGTAGTAGCTGAACAGCGACTCAAACATGGAGGCCGGCTCTCGCAGGATGGTGATGTAGATGGTGTCATTAGGCATGATGCGCTGTACCTCGCTGTGGTTGAAGCGCATGTGACTGGTGATGATGTGGGCGGGCAGTGTGTAGGGGTGGACGAATTTGGAGTTAAAGGAGGATGGGTAGCAGAACTGGTGATCGCATGGCCTCTGTGGAAGGGCGACGGTGAGGTTGTGGTGCTCGGCAAAGCGGAACAGGATGTTCTGCATGGTGCTGCTGGCCGTCTTGTGCGTCTTCAGGAAGGCGATGCTCATGTGCTTCGGCTTTGTGGCTGCAGAGGGCAGGCTGCACGAGGTGTTACTGGCCCATTTGAACGATTTTATAGTCCTACGGGGTGGACAAAAACAGCACGTTTGGTCACGCAGCAAAGAACCGAACGCTGTGTCAATACTGACGGTAGCGTTTCCGAGACCAAAACTGCGGGACCAAGGCCCCCATCTCCAAATCTCACCAGATGAAACGGCCTCTGTTGTGCAGAAAGAGGCTCAGACTGCTCACTGCCAGAAGCAGAAAGAACATCTTCTTGCAGGATATTTGCGGGAGAGAAGCGGAGGTGCAGATGAACATGGTGGGAACCTGGACATAAAGAGAGGAAAGACAGAGTTAAATCGTACGATACGGATGAAAGGAGGTGCGGTACCAGTCGGACGTCTGGACACACCTGCTTTTAATGCATTTGTCCCTGTTTTAGCTTTTATTCAACCTACAGTAAAAGGCATCATTGCAATGAAGTTATACAGATCAAATATGTCAGTGACCCAGAGAAGTGTTTGACAGATTTAGACTTGCTAAAATTTTAGATGCTTCAAAACAGCCCCCATTTGCTTAGTTCTCACAAGTTCACAGGTTGGGTACCTTGCTCTAACTCTTCGATCCAGCTCATCCCAAACCAGCTCTATAGGGTTTGGATCGATGGATTGTGGGGGGGCAGGTCATGTCTCAGGACTCCATCTCTATGCTTGTTCACAGCATAATACAGTACTTACACAGCACCAAAGTGTGCTAAACGTCGTCATGTTGTTGTCACGGTAACTGGAATGGCAGTAATTTAGGCTGCAGAGCAGTGCAGGTAAAGCCTCTCCGTTCAATATGTGTAACGTCTACGGCAGGGAGACAGCTGTCAGCCCTCAGTGTCACGGGGACGAGATTCCCCTCTTTGTCCCACCAGAGCAACATGGATGCCTGCTGACTCTCCTGAAGTGTCCAGACACTTCTGATGCTTACAAACTTTTCAGATTTCATCTTTTTTTTGATGGACAAAAAAATCCCCTTGAAGACAAAATGAATATGCCAATTCCTGATGATTTATTAAAATAAATACAGGAAAAACTGAATACTTTCGGAAGGTACCGTAACGGGGAGGGGGTCACTTGTGATGGATCTAAATACCCTTCTGGATGGACCAATTAATGATCAAATCATTCAGTCTTTTTTCTTATTTCAGCAAAGCAACCATATCCATCTTGAAAAAAATGCCTTGCCATTTAAATATTTTGTTGGACCGCCGTTAGCTTGGATTATGGTGCACATTCGTCACTGCATTGTTTCCTCAAGCTTATGCAACATCTCTACATTTTTTCATCCAGATTTGCATTAATTTCTTGCCAAGATCTTGTATTGACGACAAGTTTGAGTTGAACCACTCCATAAAGTGTTCTTCAGCACATGTGGTAAAGGTCAAGACTCTGTGGTGGCTAGTTCATATATGACAATGATTCCTCATGCTCGCTGAACCACTCTTTCGAGGCTGATGAACCTTGGCATTCTCGTCCTGGAATATGTCCATGCCAACAGGGAAGAAAAAATCCATTGATGATGGATGGAGGTGTAACCTGGCCAGTAGATTCAGGTACTCAGCTGACTTTACTTTACTGCTGCATAACGTTGCTGAGCTGTAATAATGATCCAGTCATTGGCTCTTAAGCATTTGCTGATCTAAAGTCAAACTGCGACTTTTTTTTTTTTGGCTGAACAGTATTTATGTTATAAAGAAATATTTAAACTTAAATAATAAAAGGTAGATATTTGTTGTACATGAAAAAAGAAAAGCACCATGGATTATATTTCTAAATGTTTATTTTAAAAATTAAGAGTATGGCAGAAATAAAAATGCCTTAGGTTAATTCTTGGATATTAATAAATTGCCTGAGGCATCAGTATATATATATCAGCCAATATCCTAACAACAGAGCCAAATGGGAATGACTTCGGGATGCATTCAGGAATTCAGCGGGGAGCTTCTGTTCAGAGTGATGAGCTCAGAGTCCCTTGCTGAAAAGCAGAATTTAAACATCCCTTCGGCAAATAAATAATGCAAAAAAAAAAAACAAAACTGGAGGATTTAATGATCAATGCATTATGAATCATATATACCCCGGAAGCAGCCACTATAATAAATAAATTTCAGAAGTTTCTGCAGCCGCAACACCGTCGGGGTCTTTCAGGGAAGCATCCGCTGTATTATGATGAGCCCACGATGCCCGTGGGGTCAGGGGTCACGGAAAGGAACCTTGCCGCTGTAAGCAGTGTTCAGCCCGCACACTGCATTTCAGCCACGAAAAACTCCAACATGTAAAACCTCCTCCGTCCCGAGGAAGGGAAAGGAGCGATGGCGATCGAAAGTGCAGCAGCCAATAGGATGCGTTCCTATGGGTCCGGGGACTCGCCATGGATACGATCTCGCCAGTGGGGGCGGCAGTTTAGGTTCCGGGGCACAATGCATCGTGAGGCTTTTCTTCCCGCTACTCCCCACATGAATGAAGTCAGCCAGATTTTACAGGAATAGTTGAGCACATATTGGACTGACGCAAAAGGACTTTTGTAACTGGAAGAAAATGTCTTCCAGATAAGAGGCTAATTGTAAGCTCTGGGGGATGGGAGCGGCGTGGCTTTCTGGGGAGGGAAGCCTGGCGGCCCCTACTGGGCCCCTCCTTTGGCTCCACAGTCACCACGGAGCCTTTGATGGCACAAACAGACTCTTCACGCGCTGCCGGTCCCAAGTGCATGCCTACAGTCTCAACTTGCTCGGTCCACCTGATACGCGGCTCTGCTACCTTATACTGGGAACTGGGGGGGGCAGGCACGGTGGCTCACTGGGCATCCAACGGGCCTCCCCCCCCCCCCCCCCCCCCGGTAACCTGCTTCCCACAGGTTAATGTGAGGCTCAGCTGGTTTGAATCTGGCGGAGTAGCCAGGTTGAGATAAGGAAACAAACTTCACTCATACTAAAGGAAATTATTGTGGCAAGGCATGGTTCCCATTGTGTGGGATGAAATCAACGAACAGAGTTTCAAAATAAAATAAAGAATATAAGTACAAAGACAAAAAGGGATAAAAGGATGTAATGTATATGAAGGTAGTGGAAGTGTGAATTTGCAGAAGGTATATATAGAAAAAAAGACACATAAGAAAATATGAGAAATTAAAAGTTATTGACTGGAATGAGTGAAGAAAAGTTCACACTTTGTTAATTTGGCGAGAGGGGGTTAAAAAAAATTAAAGAACAGAATCTAATGCAGAGCTGAAAAAATAGCCAGCATGGATTTAGGAGAGGTAGATCCAGTTTAACTAATTTACTTGAGTTATTCTAGGAAGCTACAAGAGAAATTGATCACAAAAAAAGCCTACAATATGATCTACTTAGATTTCCAGAAGGCCTTTGATGTTGTCCCCCACAAACGGCTCTTGCTTAAGCTCAAAGCTGGAGGGATTTTAGGAACTGTGGCAGCTTGGATCGAAAACTGCTTAACAGACAGGAAGCAGCGAGTAGTTATTAGAGGCACAATGTCACAGTGGGCCTGCGTTCATAATGGGGTACCGCAGGGTTCAATTTTAGGACCACTATTGTTTACATTAATGAGTTACATACAGTAATCCATCCATCCATCCATTAACTTCTGCTTGTCCGGGGTTCGGGTCGCGGAGGTAGCAACTTCAGGAGAGATACCCAGACCTCCCTCTCCCCAGCTACCTCTACCAGCTCTTCAGAAAGGATGCCGAGGCGTTCCTAGGCTAACCGAGAGATATAATCCCTCCAGCGTGTCCTGGGCCTGCCCCGGGGCCTCCTCCCTGTAGGACAGGCATGGAAAACCTCTCCGGGTAGCCGCCCAGGAGGCATCCGCACCAGATGTCCAAACCACCTCAACTGGCTCCTTTCGACGTGGAGAAGAAGCGGTTCTACTTTGAGACTCTCCCGTATATCCGAACTTCTCACCCTATCTCTAAGAGAGAGCCCAGACACCCTGCGGAGAAACCTCATTTCGGCTGCCTGTATCCGCGATCTCATTCTTTCTGTCATTACCCATAGTTCATGACCATAGGTGAGGGTAGGGACAAAGATGGACTAATAGATCAAGAGCTTTACTTTCCGGCTCAGTTCTTTGTTAGCCACGACGAACCAGTTAAGTGCCGGCAAAACTGTAGACGCTGCACTGATCCGTTTGTCCAGCTCTCGATCATGCCTACCCTCACTCGTGAACAAAACCTCGAGATACTTGAACTCCTCCACTTCAGGCAGTACCTCCTCCCTGACCTGAAGAGGGCAATCCACCTGTTTCCAGCTGAGAACCATGGTTTCGGACTTGGAGGTGCTAATCCTCATCCCCGCCGCTTCGCACTCAGCTGTGAACTGCCCCAGAGCACGCTGGAGGTCCCCAACAGATGAAGCCAACAGGATGACATCATCCGCAAAAAGCAGTGAGGCAATCCTGAGGCCACCAAACTGGACACCCTCAACACCCTGGCTGCACCTAGAAATCCCGTCCATAAATATTATAAACAGGACCGATGACAAAGGGCAGCCCTGGTGGAGCCCAACCCGCACTGGGAACACGTCCAACCTAGTACCGGCAATGCGGACCAAGCTTCTGCTCCGTTCATACAGGGACCAAATCGCCCACAACAACAACAGTGGATACTCCCGAAGCACCCCCCACGGAGCTACTCGGGGAACCCAGTCGTAAGCCTTTTCCAAGTCCACAAAACATGGGTATAAAGTTAGTCCAGTGTTCCACGGCCAGGACGAACACCGCATTGTTCCTCCTGAATCCAAGATTCTACTATCGATATCACCCTCCTCCCCAGTACCCCAGAATAGACCCCCAGGGCCCGGCCACTACATAGCTCTTTAATCACCCTGGCCACCTCAGCCCCAGTGATGGGCAAGTCCACTCCAGCCCCTTCGGGCTCTGTGCCCTCAGATGTCCCAAAGGCAGTGTGCGTAGATGTATCTGAGGCAAGGTTGAGGAGGTTCTCAAAGTATTCCTTCTACCTCCGGGTGATGTCCCCAGGTGAGATCAACAGCACCCCCTCCCCACTATAAATAGTAGGAACCAGGAGCTGCTTCCCCCTCCGGATATTCCGGATGGTTTGCCAGAACCTTTTTGAGGCCGACCGAAAGTCACTTTCCATGGCCTCACCAAACTCCTCCCATGCTTCCACAATGGAGGTCCGGAACAGTGTCCATTCAGACTCGATGTTCCCAACCTCCCCCGGTATGCAATTGAAGTTCTGCCGGAGATGCAAGTTAAAGACCTGGTGAACAGGAGCCTCTGCAAGACGTTCCCAGCAGACCCTCACTATGCGCTTGGATCTACCAGGTCTGACCGTCTTCCTCCCCTGCCACCAGGTGGAGATCAGTTGACAGCTCTGCCCCTCTCTTCACCCGAGTGTCCAAGACAGAAGGCCACAGATCAGATGATACGATTATGAAATCGATCATCGACCTGTAGCCCCTGGCATGTTCGTACCATGTCCACTAATGGACACCCCTATGCACGAACATGGTGTTCACTATGGACAAACCATGCATTGCACAGAAGTCCAATAACAGAACACCACTCCGGTTCAGATTAGGAACTCCGTTCCTCCCAATCACCCCCCTCCATGCCACACTGTCATTGCCCGTGTGAGCGTTGAACTGGTTAAATTAGCAAACGACACCAAGGTTGGTGGTGTAGCAGATACTGATCTAGCAGCACAGAGGCTACAACGGAATCTTGATTTAATTAGCGGCTGTGCTGATACCTGGCAGATTAAATTTAACATAGATAAATGTAAGGTAATCCATGCAGGGAGCAGAAATATAAAGTACAGATATTTTATGGGGTCCACTGAAATAAAGGTAGCTGATTATGAGAAAGACCTCAGAGTGTATGTTGATGCTTCCATGTCCCACTCTTGCCAGTGTGGGGAAGCAATAAAAAACGCCAATAGGATGTTGGGTTACATCTCTAGGTGTGTGGAATTTAAGTCAAGGGAGGTGATGCTATAATTATATAATTCCTTGGTAAGACCCCATCTAGAACATTGTGTGCAGGTTTGGTCACCATACCTTAAGAAGGACATTGCTGCCTTAGAAAAGGTGCAACGGAGGGCTACGAGAATGATTCCTGGTCTTAGAGGAATGTCTTATGAGGAGAGGTTAGCTGAGCTGAATCTGTTTAGCCTCGAGCAAAGGAGACTAAGGGGGGATATGATCCAGGTCTATAAGATTCTAACAGGTCTGGATGCTGTTCAGCCAAATGGCTATTTCAATATTAGTTTAAATACTAGAACTCGTGGCCATAAGTGGAAATTAGCTGGAGAACATTTTAAAACAAATTTGAGGAAGCACTTCTTTACACAGCGTGTAGTTAGACTATGGAATAGTCTTCCTGCTAGTGTAGCAGAAGCTAAAACCCTGGGTTCCTTCAAATCAGAGCTAGATAAGATTTTAACAACTCTGAGCTATTAGTTCAGTTCTCCCCAAACGAGTTTGATGGGCCGAATGGTCTCCTCTCGTTTGTAAATTTCTTATGTTCTTAATGACTGACCATTTATGCTCATTCAGAGTTAAAGTCAACGACAGGGCACAATAACAAGCTTCCCTACGATTACAATTCGAACACGTCTCCGGCCCTGAAATTCAATGCATCCATCTGTACATGTTATAAACTTCTACACCAGTTGCTCATGCACAAACAGATTTTACATAAGAAGCGGAAGAATAGCAGACTAATCGTAGGGATTAGTCAGAAGAATCCAGCCTGAAGTCCCACCCAGAGGTAAATACTTTTGATAATCGGAACGGTAATCGCTTTTCGCGGTGTAACCTCAGGTCCAGCATCAGCTGTCAGGGGAAGCTAACGGGGAGGATATGAAAGGGTTAAAGGGTTTTCTTAGCTGAAGAGTTCAGCTGGCATTAACTGTCACGCAAGAGAGGGCTCCACTTTAATTAAAAAGCCCCCGTATCGCCTTCCCCCAAGAACATGACACAGGGAGACTGAAACCTAAGAGCGAGAGCCGGGTGATTAGTGGAGCTCGGGGTAGTGGCGCGGACTGGAGCTTCTGGGGAAACTGGAGCATGGGACGGACGTGTCGGCCTATCGCTGGGCGGGGGGGGGGTCCCGCCTGCATCCGCTCCTTGCCAGTCTTTGCATCGCCTTCTCATTGGGTTCTGCTGAGCTCGTCTTATCTGGGGGGGGAAATCTCAATCTGTCCAGCCCTCTCCCTCCAGCCTCCTCAATCTGCACGGCTTTGACAAATTAACAAACAGGCCCCCCCTCCACATATGTGTACAGATTTCTAGAGTCAGGCTCATGGCCTTAAACCAGCCAGAAGACATCCAGTCATGTCCATTAACGTCCAGCTGAGCTATAAACTAGGCACATCCTGCATTTCCGTTCACTGAGGCTGAAGCCAACACTAGGAACTATGGAAACACCGTATAGCACCATCAGAAATGTAAATAAGTATATCTATCTAATAAGGGCTTGGAGACTGAGCAGGGGATCAGCCGTTTATCCAGAACCCGGGGGGACTATTTTGGTTCTGACAGCGATATGATTAATCTGTGAGCCAGAGGATTCGAACCAGGCACCTTCTAGAGACAGACACCTACCACGCAGAGCCTCACGCAAGATAAATAGGGGGGTCGTGTTGCTGTAGCTGTACAGAAGGATCAAAACAGGTCCAATGACATGTTTTAGTGTTTTTTTCCCCTGTTAGCTGACAGTGCACCTCAGAGCTACAATGACCAAAAGGCTCTCTCCTCCTGCAAAGCCTTCAGTCTGCTGCCTTTAACCTGCCAGAGAAGCATCAGGAACACAAAGTGCCTGGCACAGAAAGTGATTACACGCTTCGCCAGGCGCACGGTGATAAAATGGACCTGTCAAGGTGTGGCTTGGAGCACAATGCTGGAATAATGACAAGAGAAATTATTAAAATGAGATTCTTGACATTATAGACTGAGGAATTTGACTGCATCCTGTAGTGAGGCATTTATGTCTGTGCTGATAGCGTGAGGAGAGTTCAGAGTTAATTAGCTAGAGTAATTAGAGAGAGTAAGGGGGCCAGAGTTAATTCGTGTAGAGAGATTAGGGGGGTGGAGATCTTTCCTCCCACTTTACTACGTAAACAACCCAACTGCCACTGAAGGTCAAAAGTTTGCTGCCGACATTTAGCAAACAAGTGCCATTACAAGCCAAATATGAAAGGTCGGGATTAAGGCGTAATTAGATTAATAAAGCTAATCTGCACCTTAACCAGGCTCATAGCCAGAAGCACATTTCGTGGAAGGGTCCAATTCCGAGGGCTGAGGCACATTTTCAGGGGGGCCTTCAGACTTGTTATTTTAGTAACTGTCTACACTACAGATCAGTAATATTTTTTTGGAGGGTGGGTTCCAAGCTGGAATCACTCTATCAAGTACAAGATTCGAACCAACAACCTTCCGATCACAGGCACAGTCCCCTAAATCACAGAGCCACACAGCACCCGGTTTTGCATGACTGTGAGTATTTCCCATTCCTGTATCTCAGAGATAATGAATGCCTAGAAGTATTTGTAATATTCTGCTTTGCTTTGCAAATTACAGGTTAGATGCTGAGACTGAACAGAAATAAGAAAACAGACAGCCAATGTGGCACCTATTCAACTAGCATCCAATCAAAACATACCATCACAACAATAATCCGCCTCTGAAATCCCCCTCTGCTCCCTTTTTCATTCTGGTCAACAGGGAGACGGCAAATCCCTTATCTGCAATTTGATCCGTTTCTTCATTTCACTGCGGTATAGCTACTTTCCATACTCACATTCTCTACAGACTATAAACTCTATATTGCAGGTGTAGATTTTAATGTTATGGAAAAAAATTTGCATATCAGGTGTAAAGAAAAGGACTTTGAGCCCAAGTAGTTCCTACTCGCCCATCTATCCACGCTGGATGTGTTTGGTGACATATGGGCTGTTCAAACTGTTTAGACAAGTGGTTTAGACCGAATCCAGCAAGGGTGTGTCATGTGGTAACTGGAGGCGATGCCACAGCTATTTTTGGATGATGCTGTTCGTGCCTCGTCCGACCGGGATGACAGCAGGAATGAAGTGACAGCAATGAGAATCTGCGCCTCCGAATCCGAGGGCATCCGGATCTCACACACCAGCGATGGTTAGGCACAACCTGCAATTCGGGAACCTTGTAAGAAGGCCACCTGCCAATGGGGGGAGGCCATAGGAGGTGCTGTGATTATACCTCCCAGCTGACTCGTGTATGCCTGGTGTTGCGATCAAGTATGCGCGCTGCCATTGTTGGCCCCACCTACTCCCGGCCTCTGGCAACAGGATGTGCTGCCTCTGCCCAGCCTCTGCCAACAGGACACCCTGCCTCCTTCTGGTCGCTGGCAAAATGACGCCCCTCCTCCTCCCAGTCGCTGGCAACAGGACGCCCCTCCTCCTCCCAGCCTCTGCCAACAGGACACCCTGCCTCCTTCTGGTCGCTGGCAAAATAACGCCCCTCCTCCTCCCGGTCGCTGGCAACAAGACGCCCCTCCTCCTCCCGGCCTCTGCCAACAGGACGCCCAGCCTCCTCCCGGTCGCTGCCAACAGGACGCCCAGCCTCCTCCCGGTCGCTGCCAACAGGACGCCCAGCCTCCTCCCGGTCGCTGGCAAAAGGACGCCCCTCCTCCTCCCGGTCATTGGCAACAGGACGCCCCGCCTCCTCCTGGTGGCTGGCAACAGGACGCCCCGCCTCCCTCCAGCCTCTGCCAACAGGACGCCCCTCCTCCTCCCAGCCTCTGCCAACAGGACGCCCCGCCTCCTCCCGGTCGCTGGCAACAGGACGCCCCTCCTCCTCCCGGCCTCAGCCAACAGGACGCCCCTCCTCCTCCCGGCCTCTGTCAACAGGACGCCCCTCCTCCTCCCGGTCGCTGCCAACAGGACGCCCCGCCTCCTCCCGGCCTCTGTCAACAGGACGCCCCGCCTCCTCCCGGTCGCTGGCAACAGGACGCCCCTCCTCCTCCCGGTCGCTGGCAACAGGACGCCCCGCCTCCTCCCGGTCGCTGCCAACAGGACGCCCCGCCTCCTCCCGGTCGCTGCCAACAGGACGCCCCGCCTCCTCCCGGTCGCTGCCAACAGGACGCCCCTCCTCCTCCCGGTCGCTGACAATTGGATGTTCCATCACTTATCCTTACTTTCTAGTGCTACTTTTGCTCTGATTTTTCCATGGAGGTTCAAGAGTGTAGCTTGAAATTCTGTGCTCCTGACAAAATGGCACCATGTCCTGTTACTGTGAATCATTCCACACTGACCTGAGTGTATGGCTGCAGGATTCTGGGTAAAGTTTTTATGCCTGTGATACATTTATAAATCTGGCCTGAAGACCAATCTTTTGCTGGAATATCATTTTGCTAATCTACGTCGGCACCTTTCACTGCTTCACCACGGTTACTCTGAACACCCAAGCCCTTTCCCAGTCTTTGTACATATAGTATGTATGTGAGGATAGTCTTCCATGTGCTCACTGTATTTGGGACTACCCTCCCCACCCCCCCTGGCTTTCGTGTTACTGTCGGGAGGTATGATGCATTGCTACTGTTTACTGATATTTCGTATTTTCTGTAAGTTTCGGAAGTGGGGAAACGGCAGAGGTACGTGCATATTGTTCATCATTATCGCCTTAGCAACCGCTGAAATTACCTGTATCACATTGTTCAAAAATATGACCAGTTTGTGACTTCATCACTCTGTATTCTCAGCCTTTGACCGGGGCTCTGAAGCTGCACACAGAAGAGCAGCTGGAGGTGCTGAAGGGACCGGGGCTCTGAAGCTGCACACTGAAGAGCAGCTGGAGGTGCTGATGGGACCGGGGCTCTGAAGCTGCACACTGAAGAGCAGCTGGAGGTGCTGATGGGACCGGGGCTCTGAAGCTGCACACTGAAGAGCAGCTGGAGGTGCTGATAGGACCGGGGCTCTGAAGCTGCACACTGAAGAGCAGCTGGAGGTGCTGATAGGACCGGGGCTCTGAAGCTGCACACTGAAGAGCAGCTGGAGGTGCTGAAGGGACCGGGGCTCTGAAGCTGCACACTGAAGAGCAGCTGGAGGTGCTGATAGGACCGGGGCTCTGAAGCTGCACACAGAAAAGCAGCTGGAGGTGCTGATAGGACCGGGGCTCTGAAGCTGCACACTGAAGAGCAGCTGGAGGTGCTGATAGGACCGGGGCTCTGAAGCTGCACACTGAAGAGCAGCTGGAGGTGCTGAAGGGACCGGGGCTCTGAAGCTGCACACTGAAGAGCAGCTGGAGGTGCTGATAGGACCGGGGCTCTGAAGCTGCACACTGAAGAGCAGCTGGAGGTGCTGAAGGGACCGGGGCTCTGAAGCTGCACACTGAAGAGCAGCTGGAGGTGCTGATAGGACCGGGGCTCTGAAGCTGCACACAGAAAAGCAGCTGGAGGTGCTGATAGGACCGGGGCTCTGAAGCTGCACACTGAAGAGCAGCTGGAGGTGCTGATAGGACCGGGGCTCTGAAGCTGCACACTGAAGAGCAGCTGGAGGTGCTGAAGGGACCGGGGCTCTGAAGCTGCACACTGAAGAGCAGCTGGAGGTGCTGATAGGACCGGGGCTCTGAAGCTGCACACTGAAGAGCAGCTGGAGGTGCTGAAGGGACCGGGGCTCTGAAGCTGCACACTGAAGAGCAGCTGGAGGTGCTGAAGGGACCGGGGCTCTGAAGCTGCACACTGAAGAGCAGCTGGAGGTGCTGATGGGACCGGGGCTCTGAAGCTGCACACTGAAGAGCAGCTGGAGGTGCTGATGGGACCGGGGCTCTGAAGCTGCACACTGAAGAGCAGCTGGAGGTGCTGAAGGGACTGGGGCTCTGAAGCTGCACACAGAAGAGCAGCTGGAGGTGCTGATGGGACCGAGGCTCTGAAGCTGCACACTGAAGAGCAGCTGGAGGTGCTGAAGGGACCGGGGCTCTGAAGCTGCACACTGAAGAGCAGCTGGAGGTGCTGAAGGGACCGGGGCTCTGAAGCTGCACACTGAAGAGCAGCTGGAGGTGCTGAAGGGACCGGGGCTCTGAAGCTGCACACAGAAGAGCAGCTGGAGGTGCTGAAGGGACCGGGGCTCTGAAGCTGCACACTGAAGAGCAGCTGGAGGTGCTGATAGGACCGGGGCTCTGAAGCTGCACACTGAAGAGCAGCTGGAGGTGCTGAAGGGACCGGGGCTCTGAAGCTGCACACTGAAGAGCAGCTGGAGGTGCTGAAGGGACCGGGGCTCTGAAGCTGCACACTGAAGAGCAGCTGGAGGTGCTGATGGGACCGGGGCTCTGAAGCTGCACACTGAAGAGCAGCTGGAGGTGCTGATGGGACCGGGGCTCTGAAGCTGCACACTGAAGAGCAGCTGGAGGTGCTGAAGGGACTGGGGCTCTGAAGCTGCACACAGAAGAGCAGCTGGAGGTGCTGATGGGACCGAGGCTCTGAAGCTGCACACTGAAGAGCAGCTGGAGGTGCTGAAGGGACCGGGGCTCTGAAGCTGCACACTGAAGAGCAGCTGGAGGTGCTGAAGGGACCGGGGCTCTGAAGCTGCACACTGAAGAGCAGCTGGAGGTGCTGAAGGGACCGGGGCTCTGAAGCTGCACACAGAAGAGCAGCTGGAGGTGCTGAAGGGACCGGGGCTCTGAAGCTGCACACTGAAGAGCAGCTGGAGGTGCTGAAGGGACCGGGGCTCTGAAGCTGCACACTGAAGAGCAGCTGGAGGTGCTGAAGGGACCGGGGCTCTGAAGCTGCACACAGAAGAGCAGCTGGAGGTGCTGATAGGACATGGGCTCTGAAAGCAGACTCTCTCTCCCGGAGAGGGTACAAGGAGCGCGCCCACTCCCTGCACTGGAACGCAGTGAGAAAGCAGACTCTCTCTCCCGGAGAGGGTACAAGGAGCGCACCCACTCCCTGCACTGGAACGCAGTGAGAAAGCAGACTCTCTCTCCCGGAGAGGGCACAAGGAGCGTGCCCACTCCCCGCATCGGAACATGGTGAGATGCAAGCCCACGGGGGCCGCGAGGTTCACTGTGTCTGCAAGCCGTTCGCCGGCTGCTTGTGTGAGATCGGAGTAAAACCAGACTCTCTGTAAAGGGCTGTAGGCCAGAGGTTTCCTCTAAACACAACCACAGAAGCTGGCTCGCCAAAAAGATGCTTCAGGTTATCTGCTGTAAAACAATACTGTGGAATAAGGAAATAATGAGAAATACAAATGTGTATGATAAACTCTTGGAGTTTATCAGAGAAAGGTAATGCAGGTGATAAAAAAGGTCAGATATGGCAGGTTAGTGAAACGCTAACTGGGAAACTGGGCGACTTGCCTCGTCTCATTCCTCACTCTGTTTAACACACACAGAAAGTGTGTATGTGGTGCCACCATCCAAACAGAGAGCGCCACCCTTCCCTGTGTGAGAACAACCTCAATATTTGCCTGGACTGTTTGCCCACAGTCTAGGTCACATGATATTATAAAGCCCAAAGTTTAACTACAAGCCACCACTTGTGAACTGCTTTTCAGTTGTGTCGTACATGACAGTTGGGTTTGGCACCCAGAAAAACATCCTGAGGCTTAAGAGCAATAAAACTGGAGAAGATAAGTACATCCTCAATGAGGGAATTTTCATGAAGCCACTGAGGACTTAAAAAAATGCTCAAATCATGGTTTGGATTGCACTAATTAACATGAATGAACAATAGAAACACGTGGCAGTTTCGGGCTGCGATCCAAACAGACATATAAGAGAATAAACGCTTTTTCCTCTAAAGGGGTTTTATTTATTTATTTTTTACGAGGAAACGTTCCCAACCAGTGGAATGCTTCAGGACTGTGGATATTCAGGTTATGCAGCAAGGGGTAGAGTGCCCCCACCCCCAGAAAAGGTAGGGCACAGTTAAGCACGACACGGCCACACACATACATCACACCCACACAATTATTTTATGCTCCATAAATGCACACAGTGTTAATTAGTCTAGTTAATTAGGTTACACTCGGGTTCTCCTTACACTAAGGCAGATCTAGAGAGACATTGGACAATATCCCAGAACTTCGTACTTAGAGGAAACCTACGGAGACTATGGAGAATACCCAGTACTTAGTACTTAGAGGAAACCTACAAGACTCTGGAGAATACCCAGTACTTAGTACTTAGAGGAAACCTACAGAGACTCTGGAGAATTCCCAGAGGAGTGGCAGGATTTATACCCCCCCCCCCCCCAGCCCATGCTGTTGGTGTGAGCCACCATGCCTCCCCGGGAAGGAGCATATTTGCAATATATATGCAATTTATTGCGGTGTTCACATGCTAAGATGGTTAAGATGCATTACTTCATACAGTATATCCAAGGAAGTCTAACAGCGGATTATTACAAAATGCTACTGTTGCATGCGGCCCAGGGCTGTCACTATCAATTACATCAATAATGGAGTTTAATTGCGTTTAACTGAGTAATTATGACAGCACTAATGGGGCATAACCCATTTCACAGCCACAAGTGTTTACCCTCCCAGACCCCTCCCACAGTGCTGTACACGGCTACGAACGGTGACATCAGCAGTCACTTCCAGAGACACACCCACTCTGAGACTGTATGTGTGGTTTATTTAACAAAGTACTGGAACTTGCTCTGTTTAACATGTCGTGCTCAATTTGATCATGTCTGTTCAGCCCTTTGGTCTAGTTTTCTGGTTCTGAATATAAAACTATGGAAAGGGCACCAAGCACTGCAGAACAGACCCAGAAGCGAATTATTGCATGGCCTATCTGTGGCTAGAACCCAGGGCCAGGGCAGACACCAGGCCCCGTTCTATACCGGGAAGAACGGAACACCTCAGTGTCCATGCTGTCAGCCCAGGGCCCCCAAATACGTTAATCCGCCCCAGCACTGGGCTAACTGTGATATCCGGCCCTGGACAGCGTAGCGTATGAGAGTAACCGACAGCCTGGACACCCGAAGTTGGCGCCTGGACCGACGGCCGCAGCTTTGGCCATCGAGATGGTCGCAAAAATCCCCAGCGGATGTGTGCATAACCCTCATCGGGGAGCAGACCTTGTGCGCATGAGAGCTCAGCACGCTCACTGTCACAGGGTGAGCTCACTGTCACAGGGTGAGCTCACTCTCACAGGGCACCCCCGTCAGCCACCAAGTTAAAATTAATACTACTTAAAATGCAATCTAATCCAACTCTCACGCATCTGGCATGGCAGTCACACTTTCAGACTCTCAGGCTCACGCAAGAAATCTTACGGCAAATCTTTATTACTCTATTATAAACCTAAAATTAGCTGCATCAGAAGCACTGGGTAGTTTGTAAACCCAACAGACTATTATTTATTATCACTGACACTTATTAGGTAATAAAACTGTTACATTCGTGTAAAGTTGGCAACTGCATACTGGCAAAGGCATGAAGAATATAATAGAAAATCAGTATGGATTTTGAACCTTATAAAATAATTATTTACAGAATATGCGGAAGAATGAGTATGAAACTGGTTTCTTTTTGTTAGACGTTTGTTGGATTGCAGTGGGTTGTAAAAAGAAGTGGGCTTTTATTTAAGAGCGCAGTTTGATATGAGACATTTCATAAAAACATTAGAAAGATGAGAGACTGAACTGCAAGCACTGACAGCAGAGACCAGACACATTTCTACTTAATACTCAATGCATTTGTTTATTTACTTTTGGTTTTAACGAAATAAACACTGCAAAGAAAGTTCTTTGACGCAGGGTTGCCAGCTTCGGTCAGCTGGTTTTCAGTTTGAGGACTCTTTATGCTCAACGGTTTGGTTGAAACAAAATCTTGGGCTGGACTTTTACTCTCTGGACCTGAATTACCCAACTCTGGTGACTGAATACTCGATTATGGGATAGTGGAGATCGATAAGCAGTCCGTAAAGCGAATGTGTTGTCATGAAAAGACGGTATCAGGAGTATGTTTACCAAAAGCATAATTCCTAACTATGTTAACATCTTACATCGATGGAACTATGCAATTGTGATTCAAGTGCTACCCAAAACCATAGTTTGAACTATCGAGGTATTTACGTTGGTAGTTTACATCAGGTCAGGTTGTGAAAATGTTTAACGAAGTAACATTTACCAACATAAGAAATTTACCAACAAGAGGAAGCCATTTGGCCCATCAAGCTTGGTAACAAGTACAGTAACAAGTATGATAACAAGTACAGTAACATATAAGAACATAAGAAATTTACAAACGAGAGGAGGCCATTCGGCCCATCAAGCTCGTTTGGGGAGAACTTAGCTAATAGCTCAGAGTTGTTAAAATCTTATCTAGCTCTGATTTAAAGGAACCCATGGTTTTAGCTTCCACTACACTAGCAGGAAGACTATTCCATACTCTAACTACACGCTGTGTAAAGTGCTTCCTCAAATTTGTTTTAAAATGTTCTCCCGCTAATTTCCACTTATGGCCATGAGTTCTAGTATTTAAACTAATATTGAAGTAGCCATTTGGCTGAACAGCATCCAGACCCGTTAGAATCTTATAGACCTGAATCATATCCCCCCTTAGTCTCCTTTGCTCAAGGCTAAACAGATTCAGTTCCGCTAACCTCTCCTCATAAGACATTCCTCTAAGACCAGGAATCATTCTCGTAGCTCTTCGTTGCACCTTTTCTAAGGCAGCAATGTCCTTCTTGAGGTATGGTGACCAAACCTGCACACAGTATTCTAGGTGGGGTCTTACCAAGGAATTATATAAGTGTAACATCACCTCCCTTGACTTAAACTCCACACACCTAGAGATATAACCCAACATTCTATTGGCCTTTTCTATTGCTTCCCCACACTGGCGAGAGTGGGACACGGAAGCATCAACATACATACCGAGATCTTTCTCGTAATCAGCTACCTTTATTTCAGTGGAACCCACAAAATATCCGTACTTTATATTTCTGCTCCCTGCATGGATTACCTTACATTTATCGGTGTTAAATTTCATCTGCCAAGTATCAGCCCATTCACTAATTAAATCCCGATCCCTTTGAAGCCTCTCTGCTGCTAGATCAGTATCTGCTACACCGCCCACCTTGGTGTCATCTGCAAATTTAACCAGTTTACTGTATGTATTTGTGTCAATATCATTAATGTAAATTAGGAACAATAGTGGTCCTAAAATTGAACCCTGCGGTACCCCACTATGAACGGAGGCCCACTGTGACATTGTGCCTCTAATAACTACTCGCTGCTTCCTGTCAGTTAGCCAGTTTTTGATCCAAACTGCCACAGTTCCTAAAATCCCTGCAGCTTTAAGCTTTAGCAAGAGCCGTTTGTGGGGGACAACATCAAAGGCCTTCTGGAAATCTAAGTAAATCACATCATAGGCCTTTTTGTGATCAATTTCACTTGTAGCTTCCTCAAAGAACTCAAGCAGATTCGTTAAGCAGGATCTACCTCTCCTAAATCCATGTTGGCTATCCTTTATAATGTTATTTGCATCTAGGTAATCTACCATTTTCACTTGAATTATAGCTTCCATTATTTTTCCAGTAATGCTAGTTAAACTGATTGGCCTATAGTTTGCTGGATTACTTCTATCCCCTTTTTTGAATATGGGTGTTATATTAGCATGCTTCCAATCTGATGGTACCACACCCGCAGATAACGATTTCTGGAATATTAAGGTTAAAGGTTGGCTAATAATATCCCTCATCTCTTTTAAAACTATAGGTAAGATGCCATCAGGCCCCTGCGATTTATTTATTTTGAGTTTAGCTAGGCTTAGTATCACATCAACCTCAGTTATACATATATTGGTCATAGACGATGCTGTAATCGTATTAATTGGTGGAAAGTTACTTGTGTTCTCCATTGTGAACACCCTTGAAAAATAATCATTAAATTCATTTACTATATCAATTTCATTATCAATTATAAGTCCCTTACTATCCTGCAAATTAGTGATTTCAGCTTTTAGTGCTCTTTTGGAGTTAAAATATTGGAAGAAACCTTTACTGTCATGCTTAGCCTCCAATGCAATTTTTCTTTCTACATCCCTCTTGGATAGCCTAATGTCATTTTTTAACTCTGCCTGTAGACTTAGATACTCCTGCTTGATTTTGAAATCATTAGTTATTTTCCAGTTGTGGAACAGAGCCCTTTTCCTCCTGACTTTATCCTTAATTTCCTTAGTAAACCACCTTGGTTGTCGTTTCCTAGATTTAGTTTTGCTGGAAACAGGTATGAAGTCCTCTTGCACTTGCAACAATGTGCTTTTGAAAAATTCCCATGCCTCTTCAACTGTTTTGCTATTTAACTCTGTCCAGTTTACAGTTTCTAATTTCCGTCTCATACCATTAAAGTTAGCCTTCCTAACATTGTATACTTTTAATTTCGACTTTGCTCTTCGGACACTAAAATTAACCTCGAATTTAACCATGTTATGATCACTACAGTACAATGGGTCTAAAACCTCTAATTTTCCAATCCTATTCTGGTTATTACAGAAAACAAGATCAAGAAGGGCTTCTCCCCTGGTAGGAGTATTAACAAACTGAGTAAAAAAACAATCCTGTACTAATTCCACCATCTCAAGTTCATTTACAGAAGAGCCAGAGACTGTGTCCCACTGTATCCCAGGTAAATTAAAATCACCCATAACCACCACATAATTTTTATTACTCATAATCCTGATATCATCATATAATATTCTGCTTTCCTCTACAGCTACATTAGGTGCCCTATAACAAACCCCGACAATTAGGCCATTTGAATCTTTAGCATCAAGTTTTATCCATACAGCTTCTGAATTTTTATTTTTATCAGTGAGATCCCTTGCCTGCAAGTTTTCTTTTACGTATACTGCAACACCACCTCCCTTCTTGCCTATCCGGTCTCTACGGAACAACGCATAACCATCTATATTATATTCATCACCATCATTGTCACTCGTCCATGTTTCAGTTATTCCTATAATGTCGTAATTGTCTGAAGAAATTAAAGCCTCTAAGTCATTAATTTTGTTTCTAATACTCCTAGCATTCAAATACAGACCACTAATGGTAGGCCTTTTACAGTGCCCACTTTTAATATTTATTTGGGCTTTCCGTCTCTCCCCACATAAATTCTTAACTGACCTCCCTGCCCCCCCAGTCCCTAGTTTAAACATTCCTCAACTATTCTGCACATACGCCTCCCCAATACACTGGTTCCCCTATGGTTCAGATGCAACCCGTCCGGCTTGAACAGGTCCCACCAGCTCCGGAGCAACTGACCTTTTAGAGTTAATGTTACCGATGTTCGATAATATTACCCGCGGGTGTTTGATGCGAAGGACACAAACAGAAACGCCGCTCGCGCCCGCAGTTGTCGGTGACACTCACAAGGACAGACAAGTACACACGTAAAAATAAAAGTTAAAAATGAAACAACAACCACCCACGTAACCGTGCTGGCACACAAACACTCAAATATACTTTACAGTATAATTCAAATCAAATCAACCGCTTCAACAGGCGCACAACACAACACAAGTGCACACAGCGACTACACCACTCCGGCACAGTACAGCAATCCCAGCAGCCTCTACCAACCCAGCAGCAGATTAATACAGTAACAAGTACGGTAACGTTCTTGGTCATTAAGACATTAAAAGACCTGAATTATCTGCTTACTCTGTGGCCAGTTAGAGTATTATTTAGTGTGTAATGAAAGTCTTGGTTTTCTTTCTCTTTAGCTGGGCACTGCCCTGACCCTGGTATACCTCCTGGTGCCAGGAGGACTGGGCACCATTTTGGTATTGATGACAAGGTGACCTACCGCTGTGACCAGGGTCTGATACTGGTTGGATCAGAAGAACGTGTTTGCCAAGAAAGTTCTGAGTGGAGCGGGACAGAGCCAGCTTGTTATTGTGAGGAGGCCCCCGGCAGGACACAGCGTGACATAAGAACATAAGAAATTTACAATGAGAGGCCATTCGTTTGTGGGAATTCAATTAATAGCTCAGAGCTGAATCTTATCTAGCTCTGATTTAAAGGAACCCAAGGTTTTAGCTTGCACTATACTAACAGGGATATTATTCCATACTCTAAATCACAGGTGTCAGACTCCAGTCCTGGGGGGCCGGAGCCCTGCACATTTTTGGGTTTCCCCTCATTTAACACACCTGATTCAACTTCTTGTGCTAATTACCACATAGCAGTTGAGCTGAATCATTTGTGGTGGAACAGGGAAAGAACTAAGCTACACAGGGCTTCGGCCCCCCAGGACTGCAGTTTGACACCCCTGCTCTAAATACACGCTGTGTAAAGTGTTTTCTCAAATCCAGTAGCCTATAAAATGTTCTACTGCTAATTTCCACCTACAGTATGACCACGAGTTCTAGTATTTGAACTAATATGGAAGTAACTATTTGGCTGAACAGCATCCAGACCTGTTAGAATCTTATATACCTGGATCATGTCCCTCCTGAGTCTCCTTAGCTCGAGGCTGAACAGATTGAGCTTAGCTAACCTCACCTCATAAGACATTCCTCTAAGACCAGGAATCATTCTTCTAGCCCTATACTGAAGGCATTCTAAGGCAGCAACGTCCATTTTACCCATTTCAAATACAGTCGTGAAATATTCCGTGAAGTGTACTGCTGTGCATGCACAGAAGGGTCAGGTACAAATCGGGCAGGTGGTACTGATCGGGTAGCGACGCATGACTTAAGCGAGGGGTGGCCAATCTTGTCCACAAAGGGCCGCTGTGTATGCGGGTTTTCGCTACAACTCCCTAATTAGAAGACTGATTGGCTGAAGAGTCCTCACACCTGGGTTTGAACAGCTGACCTACAGGTTATAACAAAAAACCTGCACACAAACCGGCCCTTTGCTGACTTAAGCGGACGGCTTTTGTTATGGAAAGTCACGCGCTGTGAATTTAACTGCTGTTTACGGCGTTGCGGTATTTATTTAATCCTACGAAAGGGACAAAAAAATGAAGACCTTTGTGAAAGAAATTCAGTGCTTTGTAAATGAAATCCGATACCTTAAGGCCTTATTTTGAGAATATTAAATTAAATTCTTTTTAACACTTTCATAAGACCCCGCGGGTAACTTGTCTTAAGAGCAAACCCGGATTTCTCCATGGTCATCACTCCTAGGTCCGCCATGTCTCCATTAAAAATTAAAACCCAGCACTCGTCTTTCTGACATAGTACGACGGAGTACTTAATACTTGAAGCTGCCGTTTTGAAAATTGCTATTAAAAACCTCAACGCTGGAAAGAGCCAGTCGAGCCAGCCGCCGTACTCCTTGACATGTCGCAGGAAGCCTTACTGTGGGATTAAACAGCTGCTGTTACGCTGCAAAGGAGAAACTCTGTACAGCTGAGAAGCACCATTTCAGCAGAGTAGGGAGAGCAGAGCCGGAATTTTAACTTGTAAAAAGTGCTCTGGTGATGTGGTTAGTTAGCCCAGCAAGGACAGGGGGTGTGACTGAGTGGTCAAAAGAATAGAATTAAAACAAGTACCTTGAACTTTGGAAAAAAAAAAGCATCGTTTGGTTATTGCTCGAGTATTTCAAGATATTACATAATTTTATTTATTACGTTCATATATCGGTTTAACTCATCCGAATAAAACGAGCTGAACTGCGATGCTGAAGAAGGATGACTGGTGGGAAAATACAGTGCAAAACTGCTATAAAGTTAAGGGTCACACAGTTCTTCCTTTAGGATACTATAATGTCCCCATTTTCAGGAGCGCTGCCTGGATTCATAGCTCTCAGAAGACACGAAATTAGTACGTTAATTTGGGTATTTAATCCCCCTTCCTCCTTGGGCTATTGAGAAGGTTCCCGTAAATATTTAATCCACCGGCTTCTACTCTACGGAAATGTCCACTGTCGCTCAAGGTGGAAAGTAATCAGAGCTGACACGATTATAGCTTGTTGACTTTCACTTTGTCAGTACTGAGAACAACCTGTTCTGTCGACTTTTTAAAGTTTTTATTCCTTTATATATGTACTATAGCTATATGTTAGTTTACTTCTTTTACGGTTTTTTAATTATCTTGCACGTGTACGTAAGAACTAGCCTATTATTGTTTCCGAAAATAGGCTATAGCCTACGTATTAATAATAATTACAGCTATATTGGTATATTAGCCTACCTGCATTTGATTTGGTCTGTACGTGTTCACTGTACGTATACAGGCTGACTTTGCATTATACAATTAAAGGACTGATAGTAACACTGATTATGTAAATTCAGAAGCCGTTAGGGAGAGAATGTACTACAATATTATTTGTGCCCCCTCAAGTATAAAGTGTTACCAGCATGATTATTTTTACGATTTATTTTTGCATCATTATCTGTAGTTCAGTATAAAGGCAACAAAAGATTATAAGCGGTCTCCTGCACTGTTACGGTCCAAAGGAAGTCTACAGTCCTCATAAGCTTTTAATTTGGCTGCGGTCTCTTCCGCGGGGCCGAAGTCAAGGTATCATCCAGCATAAAAGACACTGCAGGAAATTCATAGGGCGCGATTTGAGACAATGACCGGACAACAAACGTCGCACCCAGCAAGACAGATGACTGATACAGAGAAAGGAAGCATCATGATTTATTTGCAATACAAAACAAGAAACCGGCTAGCAGAACTACATCGGGCGCCCACCTCGGGAATGAAACTCACCTTCATCCGTTAACGATCAGCGCTGTGAAGATGGGAAGACCGGCCGCCGCTTCGGAGGCTCTCCTTGCTTTTTATGTTCAAGCAGCGAAACGCGGTGAGACACTTGGGTCTTTACGCCAACTGTCAAGCGCCGATATGGCTAAAGAAAAAAACGACGAGCCGGCGACAGGTGCCCTTCATATAATCACATTGATGCCACGGTGCCATTGTCGATGCTTCGTCATTCTAGTTGGTACGCATTTTTACACTGTCCTCCGGCTCGCAGGTTCACACATACAGACATGCACACATACAGAGACGCCCGGCAAATAGTAGGCTGTCCAAGGCTGCTCATTGCCTAGGTGAAATTCCACAGCCTCCATCCTGATAAGGAATTGGATGCTCCTGTAGATGTGACGCCACTCCGCAATTGAAGAGGGGGACTGAGACGGAGGTGCGACTTCAAGCTGCAGTCGGATGAATGTCGCGGAAACGCTGACTCGGTCCGCGGCAGGAGCTCCTCGCCCGGAGACCGCCGGCTCGCCAAGCTCCAAGCCGTAAAGAATCTTTATATTTAATGCATTATTGCTGATTCGAGAAAGCCTAGGTGCAATTATTCTAACAAATTCTCATCGATATTTATTTACATACCCTTTCCAATTTACCATAGGTTGGTTAACGGAATAAAAGAGTGCAATTTTTATATGTGGATCCTCAGATATTCACTTTTATGTAGTATAACACAGCCATATAGTAGCACACATTTCTATTAAAACTTGTATGACTTTTTTAAATAAGCGGTGGGAAACCAGACAGCTTCTTGCGCCGTTTCGGATATAATGCATCTGTCTCCGTGAGGTCCGGCGGCGGAGCATCGCAATAAACGTGGATACACAGTCATAAAATGAAGGCGCCGTGTACGAGGAGACGGAGCGCAGGATTCAAAAACGCGGCTCATGGGTAATGCAGTTGCCGGGATACAGTATTAAGTTAAGAATATAGCCTACTTTAGTGAACCCACGGGAAATTCCTGTTTCTGTCTGGTTTTGAACTGGGGACCTTTCGTCTACACACTATGATATTTGATAATTATAATGACCACTTGGAGGAAAATAAGCAGACAAACCTATTATGCAACTTAGAAAATGGAGACGGTCGTACTATTTTTGTTCATAATTCTTTTTGTTTCTCCTTGACAAACAAGTTCTTGACTGCGTTCACCGCTGCTGTTAATATGACAGTTATCACGCGATTCGTGCCGTGGTGTTTTTATATTGCGCAGAAAATTAATGTCCAGGCTGAAGTGCAGTGCGATCCCAAGCCAGGTAAAAGAGGCCATTAAATATTAAACAAAGACAATATCAACGCTTGAAAAAGTCCGAAGGTCTATTCATTTTAGAAGGTGTTCCGGACGATGTTTTATGGAAAGGAAATGGCAGGAATCTGCGATATATTTAAGTTCTATAGACCTATAACCAGGGGCGGATTAATGCAGAGGCTAGATATGGCTTAAGCCTAGGGGCCCCACGTGTGCCAGCCTGCAAGGGGGCCCCCATTGGCGCGGAGGGGGGCCCACAGACTACTGTAGCCTAGGGGCCTCTGTGCACCTTAATCCGCCCCTGCCTATAACTAATTCAATTAATAATAGATACTTTATTGATCCCCGTAAGAAAATTGTCTTTTTTTACGCCTCCCTCAACTTTCCGCGAAGGGCAGCTACCTGTTGGGGGCCAGGGAGCATAACTAGCATAGCAGTTTACTAGTGACGAATGTTCTTAGGGGTGCTACTAGAGATTTTGGGCCCCATGAAATCATGTCATATTTGGCCCCCAAACAAGACCAATCCAGTCATGTTATAACTATGTATTTGAGGGGTCCTAATGGTCTATTACATTTCCGAGTCGGAAATTTCCACTGGAACGCCCCCTGAAGTCGGTATGCCAGCTCGGATAGTCACAGGAACCTCTGCAATGCCAACAGCAGAATTCAGCTGAAGTGAAATCTGTAGTCATATATTGTTTATTAACATATAGATATTATTTGTGTCTCATTAAATGAGTCATACACACAGTACTGTCCAGCCTCTGTCTGTGGACGTGTTCCAACAGTGTTTCTACGGGCAAGATTCCAAAAAACGCATTACCAACTGGTATTAACAATGGCTAACAATTAACGTGTCTAGAACCGGTCTTGTGAAATGGCTTTCTGACTTCTTGCACTGGAACACTGTTACCTTGGGTAATACGTCATTCTCAGACTTCTGACGCAAACAGAGCCCTTTCTCTTCTTTCCTTTTGTCTGTTTGGATCTGAAGCTGTTTTTTAATTCTTATTTTTTTCTCTTCAATTTTAATGATTCACACAGTAATTTTGCTTCTCCATTCATCTTCTTGCCTTAATGATATTTATACACAATAGAACCCAGCTCTCCCTTCTGTCGTTACAGACTTTCCCAACCATTTTCATATGTTCTCATGAGAAGAAATGCAAATACACAATTCAGTAATAAAATCCATCCATCATCCATCCACCCACCCATCCATCCATCCATCAAACGGTTGAAGTTCCAGCACAATGCAGTGATGAACCTCCTGTAAGTGCAGTGCACTGCTCCCCTGCAGTGACTTTAGACCCCTGATCACACGGAGATGAGATGAAGAGGGACTCAGCTTGACACACGAGTCAACATTACAGTGTCACAACACTATATGGTTTTGTTTGACATGCCCTGTATGTTCTGTCAAAGAGCTGTCCATTGTCATTAGATAATAATTTGCATATAATACTTATACTGTTCTGTGTATCCTGCAATTACATTAATTAAATTATTATTAAAATAGTACACTTACATAGTACTACCAGGTTGCCTACAAAACCAGAATAAATGAGTTTTGCGTAAGTGAAGCCATGAGCTGTTATCTGTGCAATTATGGCCTTCCTGTTAGCTTCAGCGAGTCTGGCTGTTCTCCTCTGGACTCTGCGATTAAGGAGGTATTGTTACGGTGGGGAATCACGAAGGAGGGACAATCCACATAGCGACTCTCAACAAAAGGGGTTTATTAACAAATGGAACACAAAATGAGAACCAGAAAGTAAAGGAACCATGAGGGGCCAGAACCAGACAGGTACATGAACTAGCTAGAACTAATCACAAGGGGAACCAACACGAGAACTAGGAAGACATACAGTATGGGAACTGAGCAAGAAATAAAACACAGTTACTGTTATCAGTAAACTTTATTTTACATTAAAATAAAGGTACAGTGTAAAGAGTGTGGCCGCTCCGAACTCACCTGTCCTAGTACTGTGATTATAAGAAGAAAAGAAAAAAAAAGGGGGGGGGGGGAAGGCACAGAAACAACAATAGTAACAATAACAGACATTAAACACCATGGGGAGAGGAGAGAAGGGAAAAAAGTAACAACTATCGAACAAAGACAGGCACTTAAATACACTGATAACAAGGACTAACAAGGGGCAGGTGTAAAGAACTATAGGGCAACGAGGAGCAGGTGAGGATAATGAATGGATACAGCAGGTTCACACACCAAGGGAAACTAGAACAAGGAAAACTGAACATACCACAACCAAGGAGCAGGGAGCAAACATACCCATAATAAATGAAGAGAACATAAAATAACAAACGTTAAGCACAGAAAAAAGAACTAGCTGGGGCTGGCCTCTGGGCAACCTCGAAACCACAACAAAAGGGAGTCTGATGGCCGACTGCTTAGCCCCTTAAGTGACACGGCAGCACAAGGAGTAGGGAAACACACTAGGGACTGAGGGGCTACAAGACAGGGGAGGGAACAGGATGACCAGTGACACCGGCTGGCCAAATAGGGACAAAACACGTGGGACAGGGCCTGACAAGCACTGATCCTGACAGGTGTTTTCACCCACAGAACTACCGCTGCCTGGATGACTTTTGTTTATCGCAGCATTCTCTGCCATCTTTACACAGTGTAGTATGTGAAAATGGCAGGAGAACGGCTATTTCTTAGAGACAGGAACAACCACGTCCACCACCAACAATCACAGCACATTCAAAAATTCCTTGGATCACACAGCACTTAGTCAGGCAGTAACAGAGCCTGCTGGTCCTGCCACCATGCTGCATAGACTGAGCTATAGTCACATGATCGGCTGTTTAGTGTAGCAGGCTGCATGCATTGACAAGCAGGTGTACCTAAAACATGCATTAACAATATACTGTACGTACATATTCAACAGGGAAAATAAATGGGTTGTTTCTTATCCCAGAATAAGGTTGTTACATTTTATCTGGCTTCCCTAAGCAGGTGAACAAAATTAATTAACCATGACTAAAAGGTCAGAAAAATAAAGTTTAAATACAGGTTTCCCTGGCTTAAAGAAATTGAAGCGTTTCTATGATACCTTTCGTAAGCCGACATGGCGTAAAACAAAGAAGCAATTACATTTAATTAATATGAGGAAACATTTTTGAGCGTTTCCAGAGCCAAAACATAACCTAGCTAATTATACCGAATAACACATGGAACCTTTAAATTAAACTATCATATAGTAAAAGCAGGAATGATAGGATAAATGCACAGCCTATATAAGGCAGAAAGAGTGCATCAGTGTAGCTTCACCTGGCAGAATCAATGAAGTCATGCGTCGTTCAATGAGAGGGAAGCTTCAAGAGAAATGTGTCGTTAGGCCAATTCGCTGCTGCGCTAACTCACTATACTCCTAGGGTATATGGTAAATATGCTAAATAGCGATAAAAAGTACAGCACAGTACATACATAAATCAGCAACATAGTTGTAAAAGTGAAAATCCTCTTCGGATTTCTTTCAGTTAGCGAAAACAGGTGCAAATGTTGGTCGTTCGTAAAAACATTCGTTAAGAAGGGATGCCTGTAGCACCAAGAAATATGCAACGCTATTAGGTAACATAGAATACTATGGACTAATATGAGATGTGGTGATTACATGATTTTGGGGATTTTAGCCATAATTAATCTTACATTAAAATGATTATAACCAGCACAGTGTCTAATGGAAGTTGGTATGAAATTCCATAGGCTGAGGGTAATATTGGTGTTTTTCTGAACCAAACAAGGCCTGGCCTTCGGTGACACAGCAGATGATTAACAGGCTGTTACCCAGAGGCTGCCAGGCTGGATGTTGGCTGTACTGAAGCCTTGTCGTTAAAATGGACACTTTTGTCTGAGTTTTGTTTTACCCCCCGGACCACAGATGGCTGGAAGCTATCCCAAATGCGACATATTAAGGAAAAATAATGGTTAAAGAAACACCTTAGGAGGTCTAACACTATCAATTGATTATTATTGAAATAATGATAAAATAATGATTAATGCATGCTTTTATTATGATGAAATATTAATGAATTAGGCAGGTAAACCTTAATTATTTTGATTGTATCCTGGTGGGGCGCCTTCCTCCTGCACAGTGATGGTAGGACAACAGGAGCAGTGTGGGGGGGGGGGGGGGGGGGCGCTGGCCACGCTTCCGCTCTTCCCGGTGGATATACCGTACGGTCACGTGACTCTCCCGGCGTGCGGCAAGGTCTCGGCTATTTCTGTTTGCACGCAATTAGCGGAGGTGCGGAGCGGGCAGGCACACTGAAGCGGAATGTGGGTTTCTAGGTCGCCCCCCCCCCTATGTGTAGCCAACGGCAACAGCACGATAATAAGGGTAATGAGACCTTGCACAAGTTCGGCACATTACTCAGGTCTGTCTCCAGATGTGACGTCCACGTGTGGCCGTTTCAGGAGGGAGATGTCCTCAGGAAATCACGCCATCGTTATTCCACTTCCTCTTTATCAAGGAACGCCAAAAACCTGCTGGACCCTGGTCCTTAAAAATCCGGTGTCACTTGTTGTTACACTTAATTTGATCGCAGAAACATTTCCCTTACACGTAGAAGGTACTGATGCACATTTAAGATGCGAGTTCATCGCACCTTAGCTATAAGGCAGCTTACAAACTATACATTTCTACCATGCAAAGGCAAAACATCCTAAATGCATATTTGATCAAAACCGACTATGACCAAAATCAGGGCTCTTAAACTCTTTTATCTTGTGACAAAATATCTCAGTTCAGCTATGCTACACTATCAGTTACGTACCTAATACCTTGGCCAGGACTCCCTGGAAGAAGAGATAATGTATCTCAATGGGACATTCCTGGTAAAATAAATGATAAATAAATAAAAATAAAAAAATTACACAGTTGGGCGGTCAGTCTATAAACATTGCAGTCCTCTTTCTCAGTGTTAGTGTGATTACTGTTCTGCTTTTGTAGGGCAGGTGTGAACTGTGGGAGGTTTCGCCGAAGAAGTTCAGAGAAAGAGCCATACGCTGGAGCATGTGACCTTTCAGAGCCAATCACCTGCCTAGATCCGTAGCTGTCTCCCTGCTAACAAATCCGTTAAACTTGAGCCAAAGCAATTAGCCACTTTTTGTTTGCTAACAAACCATAATAATTCCCAATAATATCTGAGGTGACTTCTCATCACTCAGTACCAGCTGTGTGTCTGTAAGCTTTGTTCTCGCCCACACCAGAACCAGCATTTGTTACCTTATGGGGGGGGGGGGGGGGAGTGAATAATGTATTTGTCTCCCAGTTTTTACCTCATTTAGGGCCAGTCAGCCTTCTGCTCAGTGGGGGCTATCATCAAGCATTTATCTGGCTGCTCCGCCCCCATCCCGTCCATCAAATAACACGAACCGCTAAACTTAGGTTTCAATCTCAGCCTCTCCGGGTTTTTGTGTGATATTCCACTCGCCGTATCGGATGTCCGAGTTCTTTGTCTGCAGCTTAAACGCGTCCCATATTAAACAGGGCCCGTCTGTGTCTAAGCCCGGTGAGAGCACAAAGCGAAGGCCCTTCATGGTCTCTCGGGGTATCGGAGGGCCAGCCTCTGGGAACCGTTTGGATCTAAAGCAGCCGTGATGTCCTCAACAGGATGAGACGTCTAGGATGACTTCAGCAGGACTTTTATTTTAACATTTGGCAATCCCTGGGCTGCCCGACCCCGTACTATGAAGATGAGATAAAACTCTGAAGGAGATGTTACCGCTGCAACGTTATCTCTCCGGTTGTGTGCCAGTCCTTGACGGCGTACAGTTTCAGGCTTATTGGCTTGGTGAAGACATCCTTCTGTTCGAGCCAGCAAGGCTCCCGATGAATTAAACACCAGCTGTTGACTGCAGATCTCGTCTCTGGTGGCAGGGCAACACATGAGAAGAAATCGCAACGATGAAATTTGGTTCTGGATGGGAAAATGGCTCTTAGACAAGACATGAACAACACATGGTCCCTGAGCTGTGACTTTGCTTATATACGTCTGATTTTATCTCGGTTTCATCTGGCAGACTCATCTGTAAATGAAGAAGATAATCTCACCAGTCAACACAGGTTGGTGTTCTCATGCAAAACTACGTTCAAATAGACCTGCAGAAATATCTAACCGTATCATCAGTTTAAGAATAATTTCATCACGATGTGTTTACTAAGCTGAGCCGCTTCAGTTCGTTCAGCTGACATCACAGAGGATTTGACAGACCTCGACAAAAGTGTCCCATTTCATTTCAGGATTATCACCGTGTTCAGTTATGAGTTATTCATGCTGAGCCATTTGGCAACAACCGTCCAAAGCTCCTGAACAAAGACTTTGCATGAACAATTAAAGTGATTCCTGAACAAATTAAGAATGACTGCTCCTAGCAGCAGAGAACAGATGGTTATGTTACGGTTTCATAGAAGTTGGTACATAATTAAAAAAATATTGCAGCACCAGTGGTCCATCCATCCATATTGAAACTGTTAACCCAGGGCAGGGTAATGAGGGGGGGGGGCACCCAGGACAGAATGCACGTCCTTCACAGAACACACAATCTATGGGCAATTAAGCAACACCAAGCCACCTGACTGTGCATGCAGGCAAAAACCAGTGACTCTGCTGAAGCTGGGAAGAATGTGGAAAGTCCACGCACCCAGACACACACATACATATGCACACTCGGGTAAACACGGACCCAGACACACACATACACACACACACATATGCACACTCGGGTAAACACGCACCCAGACACACACACACACACACACGCACGCACACTCGGGTAAACACGGACCCAGACACACACATACACACACATACATATGCACACTCGGGTAAACACGCACCCAGACACACACACACACACACACGCACGCACACTCGGGTAAACACGGACCCAGACACACACATACACACACACACATATGCACACTCGGGTAAACACGCACCCAGACACACACACACACACACATATGCACACTCGGGTAAACACGCACCCAGACACACACACACACACATATGCACACTCGGGTAAACACGCACCCAGACACACACACACACACATATGCACACTCGGGTAAACACGCACCCAGACACACACACACACACACACGCACGCACACTCGGGTAAACACGCACCCAGACACACACATACACACACACACATATGCACACTCGGGTAAACACGCACCCAGACACACACACACACACACACATATGCACACTCGGGTAAACACGCACCCAGACACACACACACACACATATGCACACTCGGGTAAACACGCACCCAGACACACACACACACACATATGCACACTCGGGTAAACACGCACCCAGACACACACACACACACGCACGCACACTCGGGTAAACACGCACCCAGACACACACACACACACACACACATATGCACACTCGAGTAAACACGCACCCAGACACACACACACACACACACACATATGCACACTCGGGTAAACACGCACCCAGACACACACATACACACACACACACATATGCACACTCGGGTAAACACGCACCCAGACACACACACACACACACATATGCACACTCGGGTAAACACGCACCCAGACACACACACACACACGCACGCACACTCGGGTAAACATGCACCCAGACACACACATACACACACACACATATGCACACTCGGGTAAACACGCACCCAGACACACACATACACACACACACACATATGCACACTCGGGTAAACACGCACCCAGACACACACACACACACACATATGCACACTCGGGTAAACACGCACCCAGACACACACACACACACACACACACATATGCACACTCGCCAGGACACACACACACGCACTCGGGTAAACACTCACAAAAACACACACATACACACACACATGCACCGAGACACACACATTCACATACACACACACACACACACACAAAGATACACACTCGCCAGGACACACACACACTCGGGTAAACACGCACCCAGACACACACAAACACACATATGCACACTCGGGTAAACACGCACCCAGACACACACACACACACGCACGCACACTCGGGTAAACATGCACCCAGACACACACATACACACACACACATATGCACACTCGAGTAAACACGCACCCAGACACACACACACACACACACACACACACACATATGCACACTCGGGTAAACACGCACCCAGACACACACATACACACACACACACATATGCACACTCGGGTAAACACGCACCCAGACACACACACACACACACACATATGCACACTCGCCAGGACACACACACACGCACTCGGGTAAACACTCACAAAAACACACACATACACACACACATGCACCGAGACACACACATTCACATACACACACACACACACACACAAAGATACACACTCGCCAGGACACACACACACTCGGGTAAACACGCACCCAGACACACACAAACACACACACATATGCACACACTCACCCAGACACACACCAGGACACACACACACACACACACCCGGGTAACCCGCACCCAGACACACACATTCACACACACACACACACACATATAAGAAATTTACTAATGAGAGGAGGCCATTTGGCCCATCAAGCTCGTTTTGGGAGAAATCAACTAATAGCTCAGGGCTGAATCTTATCTAGCTCTGATTTAAAGGAACCCAGGGTTTTAGCTTCCGCTACACTAGCAGGAAGACTATTCCATACTCTAACTACATGCTGTGTAAAAAGGTGCTTTCTAAAATTTCTCCCGCTAATTTCCACGAGTTCTAATAATAATCAATACTTTTATTGATCCCTGTGGGGAAATTGTCTTTACGCCTCCCTTAACTTGCTCTTTGTAGAGTAAGTTGTCCGCGAAGGGCGGCCACCCGGACCGGCGCCCAGAGAGCTAAGGGATAAGGGACTTGCTCAATGACCCGTAGACGTGCTGAGGCTGGGTTTGAACCGGCAACCTTGTGATTACAGGCACAGCCCACTGAGCCACACGCTGTATTTAAACTAATATTGTTTGGCTAAACAGCATCCAGACCTGTCTAACTACACGCTGTGTAAAGAAGTGCTTTCTCAAATTTGTTTTAAAATGTTCTCCAGCTAATTTCCACTTATGGCCACGAGTTCTAGTATTTAAACTAATATTGAAATAGTCATTTGGCTGAACAGCATCCAGACCTGTTAGAATCTTATAGACCTGGATCATGTTCCCCCTTAGTCTCCTTTGCTCGAGGCTGAACAGATTCAGCTCAGCTAACCTCTCCTCATAAGACATTCCTCTAAGACCAGGAATCATTCTCGTAGCTCTACGTTGCACCTTTTCTAAGGCAGCAATATCCTTCTTAAGGTATGGTGACCAAACCTGCAAACAATATTCTAGGTGGGGTCTTACCAAGGAATTATATAATTATAGCATCACCTCCCTTGACTTAAATTCCACACACCTAGAGATGTAACCCAACATCCTACTGGCCTTTTTATTGCTTCCCCTCACATGCACACCAACACACACACAACCAAAAAAATGGTCCCCACAATGTAAGGTACACCTGGACCACAGACACGGGTGCACACGCGCGCGCACACACGCACGCACACACGCACACACACACGCACGCACATGCACAGAGTGGGGCTGAGACTCAAACCTCCATCCCTGGAGGCTAATGGACTTCCAGCTAATCCGCTATCTCCCCCTCCGACATTTCAGCATATCATTCAATATAACAGAAGCACGTGTAAATTATTAGGCCTTAATGAGTCACTAAAAGGGCTTCAGCAAAACCTGATGACAATAAATGCTTGAATACAGGATTATACAGAAGTATCCGGCACTGGGTGAAATCCCCTTTAATGGAGTTTACACAGTATTATGTAATTCACGGATTTGGACTCTTGGCTGATTTTCTCAAGCGTCTGGAATCATACGAAAATCTCTCATGGTTGATTACAGATTTTCCCCAGGATCTGAGTCGGAGCTCACTAGAGCGCTTGTAGACATTCTCTGAATCAGTGTATTTTTGAGTCACCGTGCTGCTGAAAGTTAAAGTGTCACCTTAAATTTGTTTATCCGACTCAAACAAATTTTCATTTACATAAGAGACACTTTAGCCCAAAGCAACAAGCAACGATGAGGCCAACCACCATCGCTAGGGTAACTGGGGTTAAGGACCTTGCTTGAGGGTCTAACAGTGATATAGTTACTGTACTAGCCATGTGATTTGAACCCACAACCTTCCAGAGTGAGGGTCAGACCTCAAGTACACAGCGTCATACACACCATCCACTGTGCTTTGCTGCATTTCCCCTTTAAATGTGACCGTCCCCAAAGAGGATCAGCCCCCGCTTAACTTGATGTTGCCCCCACCATGACTTCTTCTCAGGATGAAGCAGCTGGCCGACGCATCACATCAGCCGGCACTTGACATAACACGTGGAATTTATATGAAAAGGTGCCTCCCGGCCTCATCAGCTCACTCTGAGCTTCCAATCACGTTTATTTATCCCACAGTACAATTGCCCCTAACAAGGCTGTTCGTCATTCTCCTGTCAGGCTGGTTAGCTTCCTGTACGGTGGCATTTTTTAAGTATTTCACATAGCAGTCTCCGGTTTCAGCCATTGAAGGACGCTGCCTTTGGCTTCCCTCACCAGTTACATCAGAGCCCAGCTGTTGCGTTCAGAATGAACTGATCTGCACAGTTTCTACATGATAATCATCCCAGTTCAGTCAGAAGACTGTGTTGCCAAGAATATACAAAGACCTCAGTACTTTATGTACTCTTCCTATAATTTTGGTGATTTCTCACTGCTTCCGTCCATAACTTGCTGAGGAAGTTCTTTGAATTATTATTATTATTTTAATAATGAATGTGTCACAAAGGCTTTGGGCAGCTCAGGTGCTGTTCTTGGGTAGGGGGTAAGATGGGCAGCGGGGTATTTAGTGTCCTGACAGCCCTGGGGGTGTTCTCGGGTAGGGGGTAAGATGGGCAGTGGGGTATTTAGTGTCCTGACAGCCCTGGGGGTGTTCCCGGGTAGGGGGTAAGATGGGCAGTGGGGTATTTAGTGTCCTGACAGCCCTGGGGGTGTTCTCGGGTAGGGGATAAGATGGGCAGTGGGGTATTTAGTGTCCTGACAGCCCTGGGGGTGTTCTCGGGTAGGGGGTAAGATGGGCAGCGGGGTATTTAGTGTGCTGACAGCCCTGGGGGTGTTCCCGGGTAGGGGGTAAGATGGGCAGCGGGGTATTTAGTGTCCTGACAGCCCTGGGGGTGTTCCCGGGTAGGGGGTAAGATGGGCAGCGGGGTATTTAGTGTCCTGACAGCCCTGGGGGTGTTCCCGGGTAGGGGGTAAGATGGGCAGTGGGGTATTTAGTGTGCTGACAGCCCTGGGGGTGTTCCCGGGTAGGGGGTAAGATGGGCAGTGGGGTATTTAGTGTCCTGACAGCCCTGGGGGTGTTCCCGGGTAGGGGGTAAGATGGGCAGTGGGGTATTTAGTGTGCTGACAGCCCTGGGGGTGTTCCCGGGTAGGGGGTAAGATGGGCAGTGGGGTATTTAGTGTGCTGACAGCCCTGGGGGTGTTCCCGGGTAGGGGGTAAGATGGGCAGTGGGGTATTTAGTATTATGCAACGTCACATGGATGTTCCTTGGAACAACCACATCACCAGCGTTCGGCAGTGCCGCCCACTTCCAGTCCTGGAGGGCCTGCATCTATTCAGTTTGCCCTATTTCCCTGCCCTATTCAGCCAATTACCAGGTTTGGTAGGTGTTTGAGCAGGAGAATCTGCAAACTTAGATTCTGGCCCTCAAGTACCGGAACTGGGCAGGCTTGCCTCATAGTGAAGGTGATAGTAAGCAATGCAGTGATGTGCTGCTTAACTCAACATCTCCAGAAAAAGGTAAATATGTGAAATGATAAATAATAATTTGTATTATTATAATTATTGTATTATAGTGGTTTACTGATTAACTGCAGTTTCCAAGTGTTATAACTATAAACTGTGAGCACTGTGGCTGTGTGTGTGTGTGTGTGTGTGTGCACATGTGTGTGAGTGCAACCGTGAGACCTCTCACTCTCTCAGGTGCATGACACACTCGCCCTGAACCTTGCCAGCAGGCAGAGGGTAATAAATTAAGATAATTATGCATGGAGATATAGGACATTAAAGAATAAAACAAGACTGTTCACCTCTGTAGAATCTTGGCCTGAACTATTTCTATTTCATCCATCTACAAACAGCTTTTCCTGTTCAGGGTCACCCTACAAGGGATGCCAGTCCATCGCAGGGCACTCATACGCACTGCCATACTCCATAGGGCACCGTTTCTCAATTCAGTCCACAATGAACCCCAGATGGTCCTCAGTTTTGCTCCCTCCCAGAGCGAAAACGTGGACTGTCTGGCAAGGAACTGGGAGGGAGCAAAAACAGTATGGTGAAGGAATGCATGGTTAGTGCCGGGTGGAAATGGGAAATGAATATCTTTGATTTTGCATACCTAAGACTGAGCTGGAAATCAGGAAACCATTTGTTGAAGCTTTGATGTACAGGTAGGTAGCTATTTACAGCTGTGTGTCACATAAGTTAACATTCAAATCACAGACTATTGATTTTTCGCACATATGCAGTACACAACTGTTTATGGAACTTTTGCCCTATTTCAGGGGTAGGGAGCCGGTTCCATGGAGGGCCGGTACGGGTTTTTGGGATGACCTGTCAATCTGCCAATGACGGTAGGTCCCCAGGACTGGAGTCGAGAATCACTGTTTTATTTTTGGCCGATTGAGAGGCCATCCCAAAAACCCTCTATGGAACAGGGTCCCCACTCCGACCCTATTTTGTATTTTCAGATTACATGCCAAACTACGTTTCACAGCCTAAATATTCATACTTCGCGCAATGACAATAAATCCAATCTAATCTAAATCAACTCCACAGCCTTCCATGTAGTGACAACACTAAGTCCTATGTCTGGTATAGTGATTTGACTGGTGACCATTAACCCCCGATTGATCCAGAGACTGAAATAAATACATTTCTCAGTGTCACTAAACATAAACTGCATATCTTAGTCTCACCTGTTTGATGTCCTCATGAATGACATCATCCCGCAGACGTTTGTCCTACCGCGGTGAGAGACGGATGAGCTTTGTGACCATCAGTTAGGTATCGATAAGAAACATGCACAGTTCTTCCTCCAAATGTATACAAATCTATGTACTATATATCTACGATTGTTAGTGCTGTGCGTTAGATCCTGCTCGTGGTTTGCTGGTGTTCCCCTTCACCGTTTTCCGCAGAATGGGCTCTTTGCACGTCAGCTTCCACGTTCATGGAAATGCAGCTAGCTCATTTCCGGTCTATGAAAAATGGAATTACAGTGGTACCTCGGTTCTCGAACTTAATCCGTTCCGGACTCCGGATCGAATCCTAAAAAGTTCGAGTTCTGATCGAATTTTTCCCATAAGAAATAATGGAAAACCAATTAATTGGTTCCCGGCCCCCCAAAATTACACCTAAATATGTTTTTATTTTTTAGCATTTAAACACAAAATTAACAGAATAAAACAAGAAGAGCATTTTTTTCTTAATGGCTTCCAAAACGATAAAGATCTTATCCCAACATTACCCCTGTCCACGCCCCCTCGTTAACCTCCTGTGGAATCCCCATGTGATCAGCTGTTTCTGGTTGTTGTCATTAGTCCTCTGTATTAAGTCGGCGTTTCAGTTTGTTTCCCCAGTCCGGTCATTGGGTGCATTCGACTTGCTTACAGCGCTGGCTTACCCCTGATTTACACTAGATGCGTATCCGCTGCGGTGCGACTGCGCTGCATTCGCATTCCGTCCGAGGCCGTCCGCCAATTCACACTGGACGCGTTTGTGGTCCGTATCTGATCCGGCGCGCCGCTGGTTTGCGAGATCACATGACCACGGGAGAATAACATTTAACATAACATTTATCTATGTTTCTATGGATAAAATAATGTGTCAATCCAATATAGGTTACTGAACACTTTATTAGGAGTTTACAAGTACTTCACAGTACAGGTTACTTTCATTAATTAAAAATCAAGTATATACATAGTTAATTGGAAGATTCAACTTACCGTCAAATCCCAAAACTTCTGAAGTTTCACTCCACGCCTTCTCCTTTCTACTGTTGTCCTTGTAAAAAGGATCTCTAGGGTCTAGGGAAACGCACCGCAGCGGATACGCATCCAGTGTAAATCAGGGGTTACACTGGATGCGTATCCGCTACGGTGCGTTTTCGACACGGCAGCCGCAGGCAATCGCCGCCAATAAAGTCAATGCATCAGTTTACACCAGATCCGCTGCGTTGCGTCTCCGCTACGTCTCACACGTCCGGCAGTCCGTCGAGATGCGCATCAAGTCTATTTTTGACGGATACGGATCAAGAACGCAACACAGAGCGTATGCGCCAATTCTCCGTCACATCATGGACGAGGAAAAATTAATTTTGGAAGTGGAGAAACACCGATTTGTCTACGACCCCAGAGATCCTTTTTACAAGGACAACAGTAGAAAAGAGAAGGCGTGGACTGAAATTTCAGAAGTTTTGAGAGTTGAATCTTCCAATTAACTATGTAAAAACTTGATTTTTAATGAAAGTAACCTGTACCGTGAAGTACTTGTAAACTCCGAATAAAGTGTTCAGTAACCTACATGGGAGTGGCACATTATTTTATCCATAGAAACATAGATAAATGTTATGTTAAATGTTATTCTCCCGTGGTCATGTGATCTCGCAAACCAGCGGCGCGCCGGATCAGATACGGACCACAAACGCTTCCAGTGTGAAATGGCTGACGGCCTCGGACGGAATGCGAATGCAGCGCAGTCGCACCGCAGCGGATACGCATCCAGTGTAAATCAGGGGTTAAAGCAACGCATTCTGATCCTGACGCAATGCATTACGGTTAGATGCATTGCGACCTCTCACCGGCTGCACAAACTGGAACCGCCTCCGTGACCTTTGCCCTTATTGGCTGAAGAGTTTAGTTAAACGCACGCGTTTGTATTCCAGGCAGTTCCCGAACTTCCGATGTGTAATCTGCTATTTCTCCCGAATATCACGTAAAGCAGTGAGAACTGGTTTTCAGTTAATTTACCTGGTAAAATGAAGTTTAAATAAATTACATAAATGCTCTAATAGTACACGTAAGTTAGTGGTTTATTTATTGTTAGTTACTGTACTGTTGCACTGCTTTATTTGGTTAATCGTCCAGTCTGTGAAGGCGGCATTCAAGTAAGAATTGCATTGTAGTATGACTCATTTTCTGGCGCGTACAATTTATATTAGGTCAGCTTCACGGTTCGACTTCTGATATTCAGATCGAGTTCTAGGTCAAACTGGTTTTTTCGACTTTCAAGAAATTCGAGTTCTAGTGAGTTTGAAAACCGAGGTAGCACTGTAGTTTATACATGCCGTTTACAGGACTTGCCCAAACTTATGATCAACGACGTACATCACGTTTGTAAATCCTTCTCCAAAGTACCAACGAGTAAATTAAAAAAGGGCTTTAAGATGTTTGGCTTGTCTTACATCCACGGATACAAAGGGGAGTCTTATTCATTCAACTTTGTGGCTGGCATTAGCTACTGTATAGCTTACGCTAATAGACGTTACTCCCGGACAGTGATAGTGTATGCATGTGGCAATAAAGTAACTATGAACATCCCCAGTCATTCTAGCGGATAATGTTTAACTTAGAATGTTCTATGTGTGCTTAAGTACACATTGTGTTAATCTGTGTTTGCTATTCTTAGTGTCAAACAGAAACACAGGAACAGGAGAGGTTGCTGCTTCAGGTCCATGAAGAAGCGCGACAAACATTGTAGTGTAAAACGTATGGCAGCACTGGTACTTTGTCAGAGATCTAATTAAAGCTGTTCAAAATTCAGATTTGTGTTATATAGACTCATCAAAGCTGATAAACCGCCATAAAACGAGACAAGGAGATGCTGCATCGAACGCTTTCAGATAATGTTGTGAAAATTTGCTGTATAAATAAAATTGAGTATTTAGGTACAGTATTATATAGCGTATTTTAATTATAAACAGTTCAGTAATTTAATTTGTACAGTACTGTAATTTGAAAAGCGTTTGAAATGGTTGTACTATATTTTGCAATCAAAATTAGTGACGCTGTCCGTTTTATTACCTATTATTCATGTGAGAAATATACACGTGTCAGACTGAGACATGAAGAAAAAATCGGTTATGATGATCATCCGATTATAATTATCAATTTTGCCCAGGCAGACGTGTTCACTATAAGCGGTAAAGTAAAATGTGGCAATAAATTATATGAAACGTGAGTATAAATATGTTGGATTTGCCGAATTTCCCAGAGGTGTGCGTGGAAACTTAAAACTCGATTGTATTTTCAGGATGTAGTGCACATATTGTTTTTTTAGCTTCTGAAACACAAGTTTATCCTTTCTTGTGCTCATAGTTACTCAAACCGGAAGCAGTGAGCCGTATTTCGCACTGGCGGATATGCCGTCACTGCTTTATGTGCAAGGAGCCCATTCCCCTGTGTTTAGTCAGTCCTTGTTCCTTCCGGTTTATCCTCCCTGCTTCTTGCTTTGATCCCTCACAGTCCTTTGTTCCTGGTTAAGTGCTTGTTAAGTTTTCAAATAAATTTCCCTTTGGTGTCTGAAATCTGCATCATGGATCCTTCCCAGCATCCAGATGTGAAAGACGCAGCTTATTTCAGCCAATGGTCCCCCCCTCTCCCCCATATACATGGTCTGCCCCATAGACAGACCTCCATGTGCTACCCCCCACAAATCCCAGCTGTGATCAGCTTAAAGCGCAGCACACATGTGGCAATGGCCTATAATCCAGCAACATTTTCAACAGATCCGCGGATGAGGGGGGGCAATGTTCCTGTAACTGCTGCTTCTGTGCTCAGTGCCCTTCACTCCCCGTCTCCGCGTGACTCACAGGGAGCTGGCCGGCGTGCAGCTGCATTTGCCACTGAAGAGACACAGCCGATTATGCACTCGAATGGAATCCGCTAAATATGTGCTGTTAAACACAAGCGCACAGATGAACAAAACAAATCTTAACTGAGTATTCATAGAAAATATCAAATCCATTATGCAGGATGAGAGTCATTATAAACAATACTTAATTACAAAGCAATTACTGTATTCAATCCAGCCAGCAAAGGCATGCCCAATGTCATGAAAACAGAGTAACTCGCTAAACCATTAAAAGATATATCATTTTATTTAAGTCTAAAGGTTAAAAATATGGATACTCTGTGATTTGAAGCGGAAGATCTATTGTTATCAGACTGCAGTAGTCAGTTTATCTCAGAACCATAAATCTTCATGTAGGTTTTATTCTCCAGTGTGCAGTACTGCGGGAAGTAACATCTCAAGGAGCAGAAAGTGATTCATGTATCCGTGTGTTTTGATTACTAAAGCTTAACTGCTAGATAAATATTAAATATGAACCCTGTCTCGTCTTTCAATAAGTTAAGTCAATGTTTGGATAGGTATTTTGTGCATTTTGAAAGTATCTGTCCACACCTACAGTAAACCCAATACTGATTAAATAACAACCTGCGTGACAATGAGTCTCCCATGCTGTGGACAGTAACTTACTGTGGAGGGCTTCACCCGCACATTAGCACATTGTCAGACTGTCAGTATTTCCTCATTGTTGGAGGGTCAACCTCCCTATCTGGGCAAAAAAAAAAAAACTATTCAAGGAGAAGTAAATACCACAGCCCCCAGACTTTATTTCCTAATTTGGGGACCCTGAGACGTGTCGTTACAGATTTTAAAAAAAAATTGCCTTGTCTCAATATCGGTTCACAATGTACTATTATTGGATAATTATTTTCACATCAACAGAAAGTAGTTAGAGATTTGAGTACACTTTATACGATTGGGGTTTTCTCCTCATTTCTTAACGATTTCATAAAGCATCACAAGTTTCGGATGTGTCCCATTGTGTGTGGGCCAAGTTGTCAAAATGTAAGTACAATAATGAGCAAATTTCAATTGCAACATTTTATGTACATGCATTTTATTTACAAATGCTGTGTCATCGTGTTATCCTTATCTTTAATTTAGGGATGACTTTTTGTATTCAGTGTGAACTGTGTCCTCCATGAGAAATGCTTTACCAGCATTAAAATGGTTAAAATCACAAAGCTTTTAAAACTAACATGAAAACTAACGTGTCGCTTTGGTATCTCAATAGTCAAAATGCCAAAAACATAATGTGTGTCCCGGGTTCCCAACCACCACCCCCCGTAGAGATGTAGTGAGGGGTACGTGACTCTGACAGGCCGAAAACGCTTTCCTTACTGCATGGTAAATGTATATGGGTGCAATTACCGTTATGTTCCAAGAGGTGGCAATCAATGACTTTTTTCCGCTAAGTCCCTGTGGAAGAATGATATTCCATGAAGTTTATTTTGATTATTGAGTCAGTGTTTTATCCCTTGTTATGTACTTGAAAGCTTTAAGGTGCTGTTTGCACCACAGACTGATAAGGATTTATCACTGAAACACTTGTGGCTGAGATATTTATCTGTCCTCTTACCTCTTATCGTGCCGTATGGTTTGTGGGATCGACTCACCCCAACCGGATGCGGGGCAAACGGTTCAGAAGGCGGATGGGGAACATTTATGGGAAAACTGGAATAATCAATAGTCAGTGTTGTGGATGTAATCTATGTCATAGTTAAACAAAATAGATACCATGTATCAGGGCCCGCCCGCCCCATGGCCGATAAAGGCGATCGCCTAGGGCGCCATTTCATTACGATACGCAAAAGAGCGAATGGAAAAAATCAGGAAAAAATTCTGTGACGTTACTATTATTTTGACTTTTACAATTGCAACATTTATTGACGAGTGTCGTGTATGTGCTATGTATACGTGAAAAAAATAAAGGATAACTTTTAGAAAACACAGAGACGCAGGTCAGTCGTTTCTTACTTCTTTCCGTTTGGTCCGGAACTACTTTTTAATCATGTACTGTTTAAGGATACAGCTATATACTGTACAATAGTATACGTCCGCGTCAAGCACAAACTTCAGCAGAACTAATGTTCTCACATGTATTAATTACAACGGGATGACCGCCCGCAGCCCCCATTAAACGTCAGAATAATGCGCTATTCCTCAGTGAATGAATTGGCGAGACTGACAAGGAGATAAAACGGGCCAAGAGAATCTGTGGCACCAGGAAGAAAGCGCCGAAAAGAAGAAAACACATAGTGTATTATAATAATAATAATAATAATAATAATAATAATAATAATAATGATAATAAAATAATAATAATATAACATTATCCAGTATAACAATATTAATCATTAGTATTATTATTACAGCTAGTTATTTTAAATTAAAACATTCTAACTAGTTTTGATATTTCAGTACTAGTGTTATAAGCGCCATATTATCACAGAATGCCGCCTTTCGGTAAGTCTAGTCGTAAACTTTCACCGCCGAGGCCAATAATTTTTCATTGCGAGCCCCGTGTCAGGATAATCCCTCCGTTTTTAACATGCATCATAAATCTTTATGAAAATGGCAACATGCTGTCATTCAACATTAACTGCATTTAATGACTTTGTAATTTGTTGGTGTACCTTGTGTTGTATAAGTGGAATATGTGCTGGCTTATTTATCTTGTTGTGCTTAGGGGCAGGATTTTGCGGGGGGGGGGGGGGGGCCCTCACTACAATCTCGCCTAGGGCGCCAGAACAGCCTTCCATGCATTGTGTCTTAAGACATGGTGCTAGCCACGTAATATACATCAGCTAGCATTGACTCAAATTGTGCATTCAATTCGGCGTGCGTGAAAGAAGGGCATTTAATCTATTTAATTTTGAAATGTCACCCTGTTTAGTTGGCTGGCAGATTAACCGATTACTCCAGCAGTCCATAACACTAGGATCGGGGAACTGACGTCTCAAAACTAATCTTGTGTGTGCAGACTGCAGTGGCCTGGTAGCCCCTTGTGCCCTGTGATTCCTGGTATAACTCTGCTCGTCACCACAGGTACTAGCTTAAATAACTAAAGAAGCTGTCAGAACAGGCATACTCAAATGGCGGACTCCGGTCTGCATCCGGAGCGAAACGGAATATAATCGTTACCGCACGATCGACCAACCACTGCCCCCCTCGGAATTTGGTAAGAGGGCGGACATGTACAACCAGCGCAACAGAAGGCAAGATTAATTCCGAGTTTTGACCACCGCGGTTGACGATCCCATCTGCATCCCATTCATTTTATTTTACTTAATTAATAAGTTGACATTCCTGCACGCTGCGTTACGGCCGAACACTTAGTTCGAGGCTACAACAGCAATGAACAAAGCTGCATTAAGTTACCTGCAGGCGCGGATAGTAGCCTAAGAATTATCGCACGGCCTACGTTTTACGTGTCTTCCAGGTCAACAGTGCTCCAGGCCACATGCTTCAGCCTGACAGGAACCGTTTTCATAGATGAGGAAGACTGTATATTTATTGCCGCCCGATCACGTAACATTTGTGGGGCAGCTAGACTGGATCTCTCCTGATTTCAGGGATCCGTGCTGTCTGAATACCTCCATCCTTTTTACCCCCAGTAGGCTTACTTTGGTGACTTGCGGATATACCCAGTCTTCGCTGGTTTCGCTGATCTGGTGACCATAGGGATGGTCTATTGCAGCATGTCAGTCCCTCCCATGCCTCCTTTTTTAGGTGGAACCAGATCCCCACTATTACACTCCTGATACTTTTTTGGAGGGGTGCCGTGACGTGTGTCACCCTTCACTGGGAAAAGCGCGCTGGCCGGCCGCACTTCGGGCGGTGGACGCGCTGTCAGCCGTGTTCTAGCGAGTGGAGTACTTTCACTCTCCCAGAGAGCGACTGTGACCCCCGAAAACCCTCCGCAGGGTTCAGCGTTCGTGACTCGGCTCGTTTACGTTTTACTGAAAATTGTGCGTTATATCGAAAAGGGATAAGCAGAATCCCGAAAGAGCGAAGCACCATGACTGCGGTAGAGCCTCAAGTGCAGTACACGACCACGTACGTGTCGACGACCACCACGGAGGAGTACATGATCCAGGAGGATGACTGGGACAGGGATCTACTGCTGGACCCCGCCTGGGAGAAACAGCAGCGCAAGGTAAAGTCCGTACTGTGGGAAAGAAGCAGAAAACCACGTTTCCACCTAAGGCTTAGTGGAATCCCGCTTGTCAAAATACAAAAGGTGTTTTTTGTACCCCTGTAAACTTCATTTAACTAGTCACCGGCAACACACGTGCGCAGAAGAGAGTCCAGATTCGATAGTACAACGAGGACAGTGACAAAAAAATCTTTTGCAGGTTTGGTTAAACTTTCTTTGTCTATACGGCCTCTTCATACTTCAACCATTTTACTATAATCGACCATTATCATCTCTCATTGCACGATGCCATTTATGGACATCTATATCATTAAATATAGGTTAGTTAGGTGTGTGTTACCGACTTTCCGTCCTTGGGAAGGAAGGTTAATCGGTGGTTTTGATATGTACTGGCTCTAACAAATAAATCACAGCTAATTTTACTTGTTCCGAGCGAAAATGTTTAATAAAATGAATAAAAGGCGAGTCTCCAGGAGGCTAGAGCTACGCCCGCGCGGATTCCCGACAGTAATGAGAAGCTACAACAGATGTGTGTGAGATTGAAGGGGTGGGTCGCACGCGGGGTATCAGCTCTGAAAATAGACTTCCTAAAATAACAAAGGCCCCTAAACATATTAAGAGCCACCTCAAAGCCCCATCCTTTTTAATTCGCTGAATCTGGCATGTCCATCAGGGACACTGGAACCGAGATAGCGAACCTGCTTTTCCATTTGGCGTGTATGTTGCCTGTATTGTCTATGGTAATGGCCGGGTTACAGTATGTTTTTACAGACACTTCGACTTAAGCACTTTCCGTGAGTACGTATCGGTACCTTGAGAAGATGATATCATTTCATAAAAATAGATGCTCCCCCATTTGTGGAAATAGGAGTATCATGTAGTTTCGCACCTGTCCCCTGGCCGTCCTTAAGGACCCCCCTGGGCTGACTTGTCGGAGCCCCCATCCGTGCGCTGAATCACCCATGCGATCGCGCATCTCTGACATGTTAGTCCAACTGCAGTCATTTTCCAGGACCACCTTCACAAAATATGAATTGTGACGATACATTACAGAGGAGCTGAAAAATTGTTACCAAGAATGCAGGAGAATGCGGGGTCTTGAATTATGAGCGAGGAAATTAAATAAGTCTTAACTGATGATTACTTGTGTGTCCATTGAGATAAACAGATTGATGAGCTGTCGTGGCTTCTCGGAATGGTCAGGCAATATTTATAATGGCACAAAATGAGGTGCTGCCAATCCATAGGTGGACAAGGAGCATTAACACCTCTGAACATTTCATCGCTGATTTGAAAGGTTGAGAGAGAGAGAGAGAGAGAGAGCATGACCTAATCCTCACATGCCAGAGCAGTGCTTATGGAGCTAAAGTTTGTGGATTAATCCTTAACGTTTCTTTCAGTAGTGTATAATTCATCAGGGAGCGGCTTCAGAGCAAACGACTTTCTTTAGAAGTCTGCCGCTTTATGTAAATCAGTGACTCAAAGCGCAGATCCTTTCTAATGTGGTTTCAGTAGTGAGGGGGAATTAAAGCACTGTTTTAATTAAAGTTCGAATGATTCTCGTCCCAACCCAGAGCCACAGTTCCAACTTACATGACCCGTGAAATGGAAATGCATGCATGTCATTTAATGGGAAGTTTATAATTAATACCTTAGGCTTTTAATGGAAATGAACATGAAACAACTTTTGCTATGAATCTGGGACCTTATTTTTTAAATTAATCACATGTACCACATATTTTTTGCCTGTGTTGTTTATGTATGTAGTGGTTATTATTAAACTGACGCGTATGCATATGTAATTGGTTTTCACTTTTACTGGTTATATTTTATATTTTGTTTGTATTATAGCCTTTGTAAATAGCTGCAGATATTTAATTTAGACATGCTAAACACCTTAACATCCATTAATTGGTTAATTAAAAATATTAATTCAGATTTGGAGCTTAATCCAAATTAGCGTCCATGATACTGTACAGTTTTCGGAAACCTGACCCGCGTGAATGTTAATCTTACAGAGGGGAGCCCATGCAGCTTTTGGACGCTTAGCAAAAAACAGTCATGTGACCGATTTAGAAGCAGTGACGAATTATCCACAAATTTAGCTGTTTTAAGTCATCAGTCACAAAAGATTATACTGCACATCATTATGAATGTTTTTTTTTTGGTTTCTGGTATTTTACTTCGCGCAAACGGCCTTTTGGAAAGAGCGCGCGCTGTGTTGTCAGGCCGCCGTAGCTCGTGAGAGGTGGATGCGCCCTTCCGCACTTCTAAGGGTGGTGGGGATTTATTCGCAATGAAATATCCACCTTCCAGTTATTAAGTATATGGTTTCCACACGTAATCCAAATACTTGCACTTAAGAGAACTGATATCTGTAAATTCTCCCTGAGATAATTCCATGCAGACCTAATCGACTTGTACGGTTCATTCTCAGCTGAATCACGCCTCCCAGCGGTTCCTTTAATGTGTTTAATGCAGTCGTCTATTGACGTAAAGTAGATTATGTTAGATGGACATATTCCGTTAAAGAATACCAAATTCTATGGATATTAGAAATGGATAAAATGCATATTATTATTAGTTCTTTAGGATTTTATGATGTATTACTAAACACAAATAAATACAACAGAAGGCTTCCAATGAAGTTTCAAGTAACTGAAAAATAATTAATTTAAAAGTAATTATTTCAGACACAACGTAGGCCTATCTAAATACTTTAGATAAAAACAATATATCATTCTGGATATATTATACCAGAGTCTAATTTTTAGCTATAAAGAATGTTTTCTTTAGTTTTTTTTTTTAAAGTTTTGCTAGTTGTTATAACTCACTTACTGGTCTGTGTGACTCGTATTTGAGCTGTGGACCCTCCTGATTTCCAGGCAAAGGTGTTTCCGTTCCGCTAATTAAGCTTAATTAGCTGTGGTTTCAGCTGCAGGGTGGCTGCTAATTAAATGTCAGCACTGCTGGGACCTTATGGCGCTCTAGGCAAGCCTCAGTGTTGGCGCCCCCTAAAGGCAAACCTCGTCGCGCTATTTCATTTCAATGATTCGAGCTCTGAGAAAATCTCTGTCACACGTGCGTGTGTTTAATGGGGCGTCAACCTACAGAACTTGGCGTTTTTTCCACCCAGAACAACAAACACGCCGACAGTCACTCATTCCATTATTTCTGATGAGCGTTATTTCCATAATTCACTGTTCTCTATTTGCAAAGTCAATGCTAAATTTAGCTAGAAATTTCTTTCCAGCTGATTGAAAATCCATCTTTTATAATATGAAAACTGCCTTCTATAATTACATTAATGATTGGCACTTCATATATTATTCATTATTCACAGTGAGCTAAATTATAACTGGGAATTGCTGTGATTTCTTACAATAAGTCTGAGGAGAAGCCTCATGAATGCCCATCCATCCATCCATCCATCCGTCCATCCATCTTCTAATAACGGCAATAAGGGGGGGGGGGGGGGGGCTTGGAGCCCATCCCTGGTGACATAAGGCACAAGGCTGGTGCATACCCCAAACGAGATGCATAGCAAAGGTTTAATTTAAATCTGAATGTCATTATAGAGCGCTTGAAACCGGGAGCCCCCTAATGGTCGGAATGGGAACAGTCATTTAGCTGTCCTTAATTGCCTTATTTTTGGAGAAAGAGCTGCGGGGGGGCAGCACGGCCATAAACAGGGTTTATTTTTAAATGAGGGCTGTTTATTACGGCCCGGCAGCTGAGGTAACCTCTGTGTCCTGCACCTCATACAGGACATCGCTCTCACGCCTGCAGCCGCTTAACACCTCGACCCAAACAGCTGTAGACCAGGAGGAGCGACCCCTGAGGTCCAGCTTCATTCAGGGTTTATGGAAAAGCCAGCTTTAAAAAATAGATCTGTTTAGTGTGGAGCATCTTTTACATGTAATACGCTTATATATATGTATATATATGCACACACATATGCACACACACACACACGATTAAAACTGAATTTAATAATTTACTGGCATGTTTATGAGAACCATGTTTCAATGTAATTTATAGGACAGGTTCAGCTGTTTTAGACACCTTATGCTTTTTGTTTTAGTAACACAGTGGCGTTTTCACTGTAATTGAAAATTCACGACTTAAGTGAGTAACTGTTAAAATTTAAAACCCAGTATTTTCTCATAAAATCCACCACAGACTGTATATCATTTAGAAATCATTTGCGTCATCAGTCCAGTTTGTTTGCTGAAGTCGGACTGTTTCCGATTTTCCATGGTGGCCGTCCAGCATGGTGGGGGCCACGGGGGGACTAAGGACAACAGAAACCGACTGAGGTGCAGCCAAGCTGCCAGTCAAATCTCTATCCCACCCATCTTCTGTCTCCCTCCTAAAAAAACATGCTACAGTTTAACTTAAAATATTAACGTCGAACTTTTGTTAGAATAAATATCTGAAATGTTTCAGTAGCTTCCGTTGTTTTGTTTTTTTTGTTTTTAAATTTCCATGGTAACGGCTCAGATTATAGGTCTCTGTGAAACAGCACAGCAAGATGGACATTTCGCTTAAAGAATCATTGCTCACAGGTACAGAGCTTGAAAGGAAGACACAGATGGGGGGTGTGGGGGGGGGGACTGATCAAATGGCAGTTGCTATTCCAGAAGCAGTGCCCATGTACGGCAGCTTCTATAAACTGCCTTCTATAAAGTCAGAGCGGCGAGAGGTGAGAGGCCAAAGGAGGGGGGCGGGGAGCTTGTCAAGACATGAGGTCACGCAGGTATTTGAGGAGTTTAGTATGGACATGTTGATTAGGTAAGACCAAGCCTTCAGAGCAGCCTGCCAGGGCACAGGGAGTTATAACAGGCTGACAACCAGCTCCAAGAATATCTGAAGATGTAGGAGCGCCCCCTTCATGTGGACCCCCCCGAGGCCAAGACCTGCATCCGGCCGGTGGGAGAGTAAAACATGGGACACCCGTTGGTGTGCGGGTGTTTTTGCGGCGGAGACGGCCGTGGTTTAGCAGCGAGGGGTCGTGGGGCTGGCGTGACCCCAGCAGAGGCCGTCGGGAGAAGGGTCTTCATCCCAGGCACGGAAACCCAATCCGCTGCTCTTAAAACGCAACAGTTGTGTCATCATAAATCCTCCCTTCCTGTTTAACCCTTTAAGCACCTGGCTCCTTTATATCCGTGCTTCTCACCTTTCCTGAAAGTGCACTAAGCCAGGCACAGGTATGAGGGTCCGATATCCAGCCGAGCACATTAACAGGACAGTGTCATGAGGTCTTTTTATCGCCTCAATGGAAGCGACTCTTTCATATTTATAATTTTTGGAATTGAAGTGCCGGGGGGGGGGGGGGGGGGATCTGTAATATCATTACAGGCCTGTTTACATGACATTTGGGGAAAGTGCAGCAGTAAAAATAACCTAAAAGAATAACAAATATTATGTTTGTGTGTTTTGGGAGTGTTTCTACACTTTTTTTAAATGCATATTTAATTTTTGTTTAAGGGGCAAGTGTATGTTTTTTTTAAAGCCAGCATTCCTGCTCTTGGCATTTAATGACGGCATGAGAGAGTCGCAACTATAATACAGGCACCATACGGCTAAATGGATAGGCATGCGGGAGAGCCGCCCCAGCCCTGTGACATCTGCTGAACACAAAGTGTCCCAAAGCCGGCTCGGATGGGGAGGTGGAGGGGGGAGGCAGCAGGGTAGGGGCCAGGGAGGAAGTGTGGGAGGCAGAAGGGAGGCAAAAGGGGAGGCGGCGGGCAAGGCAGAGGAGAGGTGATTGGGGGAGGCGGACAGGGAGGCGGAGGGGTAGGTTGGGCAAGGAGGGGGTGGGCAAGGCAGAAGGGAGGCAACAGGAGAGGAGACAGGAAAGGCAGAGGGGAGGCGGAGGGGTAGGTTGGCCAAGGAGGTGGTGGACGAGGCGGAAGGGAGGCAACAAGAGAGAAGACGGGCAAGGCAGAGAGGAGGCGTCTGGGAGAGGCAGTGTGGGAGGCGGACGGGGAGGTGGAGGGGTAGATTGTCAACAGGAGAGGAGACGGGCAAGGCAGAGGGGAGGCGCCTGGGGAAGTGGAGGGAGGAGGCAGTGGGGAGGTGGCTGGGGTGATACTGAGGTTCTGTGTCCCCAATGTCTTCCACTTTCATCAGAATGCAAAATAATTAAGCCAATGCTCTTCTGGAGCCTGTCTGATGAGGCCGTGACCGGGGCAGCTTTCCCGGGGGGCCTGGGAGACCCCGCTCCTGACCTGCTAAGTGCTCCCAGGGCTCTGCCTTGATGGAGCCCATCTGTCACGCTGAAGTTAACAGGGACCTCGCAGCCTGGACTCTCCCTGCATCTCCCAGCTCTGAGTGCAAACCTCCCCTTTAGGTCACTTTCCATATCAAGGTGAACATTTATTCCCTTGGTTGAAAAACTTGCACCAGATTGAAATTTTTGTTCCCCCAAATGAATCTGATGGCTCTGCATTGATTCATTTATTCTTTTATGTTTTAGTTGTCTTAATCGTCACCAGATTCTAAATGGTGACCTTTAATCCCCTTGTCTCCTTCAAACATCTTATGAGAGTTATGCGTCATGCTGACAGTATATATTAATGCTCAGTGTGCCTCTCATCCTGATGAAGCCTTCCCATAAAGCCTGCCGCGTGTGTGACTCAGCAGAGATATGGGGGATGCTCGACACCAGTGCATTGTGGGATAATGTATGCACAGATCCTAGGCGGCCTTGGTGACTCTGCTTGACTGTGTTTTGCAGCTCTCTGTGACGCCAAACGCTGTGGGGTCCCGCTGTTGTTTCACACAAACACCTGCATACTCGCTAAAGTAGGAAAATGTCAAACTGAGCCACTAATTGTTGCCTGAACAGCTGATAATCAGCCACTGACAGAAGTGGTGAGCACTTCAGGTCACCAGTGGGAGGAAGTGCATTCGCTAAAAGTGTGTTCATGATTGGCTTTGTGAGTCTGAGAGCACAGAAGTGGTGGGTGTGGCTGGCTGAGCATGTGAGAAGTGGGTGTGGCTGACTGTGAGCATGTGAGAAGTGGGTGTGGCTGACTGTGAGCATGTGAGAAGTGGGTGTGGCTGACTGTGAGCATGTGAGAAGTGGGTGTGTCTTACTTTGAGCATATGAAGTGGGTGTGGCTGGCTGAGCATGTGAGAAGTGGGTGTGGCTGACTGTGAGTATGTGAGAAGTGGGTGTGGCTGACTGTGAGCATGTGAGAAGTGGGTGTGGCTGACTGTGAGCATGTGAGAAGTGGGTGTGTCTTACTTTGAGCATGTGAAGTGGATGTGGCTGGCTGAGCATGTGAGAAGTGGGTGTGGCTGACTGTGAGTATGTGAGAAGTGGATGTGGCTGACTGTGAGCATGTGAGAAGTGGGTGTGGCTGACTGTGAGCATGTGAGAAGTGGGTGTGGCTGACTGTGAGCATGTGAGAAGTAGGTGTGGCTGACTGTGAGCATGGGAATGGTGAGTATGGTTGACTGAGAATGGGAAAATTGGTGTTGCTATGATCTTGGAAGTTGTAGGTATGGCTGACTGAGAATGGGAAAAAGTGAACGTTGCTGACTCTGAGCATTGGAAAGGGGAATGGTGGTGTGGCTAACAGTGGGAGGGGGCGTGGCTGACAGTATGGGGAATGGGGCGTGGCTGACAGTATGGGGAATGGGGCGTGGCTGACAGTGTGGGGAATGGGGGCGTGGCTGACTGAGGTAGGTGTGACATTTTGCTTCATCTCAGTGCAATGTTGTGTCGGCGGGCAGGAGAGGGAACTGTTACCTTGTCACTGTATAACGGGCACAGGCTGCACATTCCTCTGCCCTTAACAATTATATTAGACAGACAGGTGGAGCACACAGCCTCTTCCCGCCAAGTGGCCCATTAATACAGCACAGGATGCCTGTGAAGGGCGATAATCCCGGCAGAGCCATGAGAGAGACTCCCCAGCTGGGACGAGGCACGCTGCCCTCACCTCATACACACGTGTGTGTCCAGGGGAATCTGGATGGTCTGTGTTGGTAATCGCTGCAGCTGCACTACCTGGGAATGGATGAACCAGCATGTTTATTCATTTTCTTACCTTCAACAGCAAATATTTTATGGAAAGTCTCTCCTGCAGCGTGGGTAGGACAGAATTCACATACAGGGATTAATAACATACTACCTTCCGGGGACAAATAGCTATTTCCTTAGCCACCATGCCACCTGCTGGTCGATGACGGTAGCTACATCTCACTGGGAGTGAATGTAGAAACATCAGTGAATGTGTGTCTGGGGGGGCTGTTGGGGAATAGCCTTAACACTGTGGACATCCCCAGTGAGAAAGCATTTCTAATATAAGCTGTGTCCCCTCCCTCTGCGTTCCAGGTGCCTTCATACATGCTGTGGCCTTTACTAGCGTTGCACGGAAACATGTCGATTGCACTTTCCCAGATGGCGCAGTTTCAGTAGTCATTCATATATTCGAGCAAAAAACATCAAATAAGGATGAGATTGGCAGGGGGTGCTCAGGATGAGTCACCAGTGCTTAGCAGACTGAGAGAAAGCCCCCCCCCCCTTTCCGGGACTGAGCATCAGAGTGCCTCCCTGGCATACGCGGCGTATGGCTACTTTTGCCTAAAGTTAAGTTACAATGTTTCACTCTGGATAAAAAAAAAAGAGCAGCTAAGGTTATTGGTTGCCATGGTAGCCTATTCTGTTGTTTTTACAGTAGATACTGCAGAGTTGTAGCTAAATAAAGAGAATGTGGGGCGGGGTCGTGTAAGATCTTCACCACACTTAATCATAAAATTGTCTTTGGCGTTTCTTTATTCAGAATATCCAAAATTGATACCTACCCGTGCTTATATGTAAAATAGGTAGGCAACATTATTTATATATAAAATTGATTGGTACCAATGCTTATATGTAAAATAGTTACCAATGCTTATATACAATAGGCAGGCACCAAAGCTTTGTTGCCGTATCTGAAGGTCTGTAAGTTAATGGAGAACAGGACCATTTCCAGGATTAGCTTATGTCATAAGTGTTACTAATTACGACGAACATGACGGAGGGGGATCAAGCAGAGCATGCGCCAAATCATGCGTATGTTTGACTTCCGAAAAAATCTTATCGTTGTGAAGTTTTTCGCACGTTAGTACAGGACTCTGTCATCGCGTTAGGTGTCTTCCTGTCATCATTTCTATCTTTACAACTCGCCTGACACATCTGGCATTGATAAGGCTGACTGCTGAAAGCGGGTTGCCCCTGAGGTGGTGGGGGGGGGGGGGGGGGGGTCAGCCTTTGTAAGCCTCCCCATTCAGTATTCTTTATGAAATATTCAATGCAAATGCTGGCACATTCTGAAGGTTCATTAAGTCCAAGCTGAGACTGAGAATAGGTGGCTCCTGTCTGCTAGGGCTTCCACTCTCTCGGTCTGAATGCAGGAAGAGCTTCGTAGGGAACGCAGACTGACCCTAGTGTGCTTTGTGTTTGTGGGCTGCGTGTAACCAGCAGAAGAGATTCTGTCATTTGGAGAAAGGATGGTAAATTAATTTATTATGCAGGTTTCACGGAACGTCTTGGGGCATTTGCTTAATTCAGTAAAAAAGTTGCACATTCATTGGTTTTATAACAAAAATCATTATTTTGTTAATTTGTTTACTATATATATCATATTAGAAACTAGTAGTTTAAGTAAAACATTCATTTCACTGACAAGCAGCCTTATTAGGTGCGTTTTAATTGGCAACACATTTGCAGAAAAGTAAAAACACCAAAAATTTGTGTTTAGTGTCCCTTTGGGAACAATGACTGCAACTGCAATTAATAGCAAAATGGCAAGAACAGAACTGAATGAGTCAGTCAAAAAAATCACACTTAAAAATAAAATGTTTTTGTGGAAGATATGTGCAGATGCGTTAAACGCTGCTTGTCAATGGATTTTTTAATGAAACAAATTTGCAACATTTTTACAGAATGAAACAAGCGCTGCAAGACTTTCTGTGAGCACACTTTGTGATCCGTGCCAGTGCATACGATAAGTTTAGATGTTAAATGTCAGCAACGAGCCGAGAATTTGCACGATCTGTGTTTGCAGGGCATTGAAAGGCAGGGTATGGTTTGTGCAGAAGTCGGCCACATAAGGGTCAGGGTGGTGCCCCGCCGTGAGGCCACCCTCAGTGCCGGGGGCCGCCTGGTGCCCAGGTTACCCGCCTCTCGGGTCAGTGCTGGTCCAACCTGCCAGGTGACCTGGGGGCCCGTCAGTGCCCCCCCCCCAGCAGGGCCAGTGACTGTCTGCCTCAGGAATGCTGCCCTCTCAGCTGTCACGCTGTGTCCCTTCGCTCCCCGATTTAGACTCCCCAAAGCACCTCCTTCCCCCCCCCCCCATCTCCTAGGGCTTGTCTCCTTGCTCCGTATTGGGGCACTGTCTAAATTTGGTCATGTGTGACGGGCCACGGTCGGGGGGGGGACACACCTGCTGTGCCCTCAGGGTCTCTGCTTCCAGTCTTACATCAAATTACATCGGGCCTGGGCATTCCTCAGGCTGCCCCCCCCACCCCCCTCGCTCCCTCCCTGCCTCTCTCCAAACCGCCATTTCTGTTCTTCCCCTCTGTTAATACACTCATGCTCTCTCTCTCTCTCTCTCCCACCAGCAAACACACACGTCACCTTCTGCCACCACATCACTCACATCACTCTCATTTCAGGCCCCTCTTATCCCAGATCCCCCCCCCCCAGTCATGAAAATCACTAAATTTACTCAGCGTGGGAACAGCCGAAATAATCCATGAAAATCAGACTTACTGAAACAATAGAACTGGTGCGATTAAGGCCGAACTTTAGGGAGTGGGGCCCCTGGGCTAAGGCGATTTCTGGGGCCCCTGTGACTCAGGGCCCCAAGCTACAGGCCAGGTTAACCCATGAATATCTGGCCATAGTACAGTACATACCAATCAGGCCCCTTCAGTGTCAGTCAGTGCAGGTTACAGTAATGAAATGCAAGCTTTAGACCTGCTCTTTTTGTCAGTATCCACACATGTAACCGTTTTTCTCAGTCATGAATTATTTGGAGTGTCCACCTCCCGTTTTCCCATGGCATAGAAATAGCTGCCATTGGCACTGAGGGTCACCTCAGCAGTCAGGCGTAATGCGGGGATTCTTTCTTCTCCAGACTTTCACCGCCTGGTGTAACTCTCATCTAAGGAAAGCCGGCACGCAGATTGAGAACATCGAGGAGGACTTCAGGAATGGACTCAAGCTCATGCTCCTCTTGGAGGTTATTTCAGGTGGGAGAGTCTCTGATGTGCAAAGTCAGCCTGCTGGTCCTTGTTGTCATATTGGCAAACTCATAATTACAGCTGGAATACAAAGAAACACATTGTGCCACATGCCAGTATTAGATGTCCAAATAGTTTGTAAGAATCTTCTGAAATGTGGATGGTAGAAGTCACATGGTACTGTTCCTATCTAAGCAGCCCATTGCATGGCTTTTTTAGGTTCCTCCTGTGATGTGAGGGTTTTGTATGTTCCTCCTGTGATGTGGGGGCTTCGTATGTTCCTCCTGTGATGTGGGGGTTTTGTATGTTACTCCTGTGATGTGCGGGTTTTGTATGTTCCTCCTGTGATGTTTGGGCTTCGTATCTTCCTCCTGTGATGTGCTGGTTTTTTCCTGTTATGTGTGGACTTTATATGTTCCTCCCATTTTGTGCAGGTTTTGCATGTTCCTCCTGTGATGTGTGGGTTTTGGATGTTCCTCTTGTGGTGTGCGGGTTTCGTATGTTCCTCCTGTGATGTGTGGGTTTTGTATCTTCCTCCTGTGATGTTTGGGTTTTGTATGTTCCTTCCATTTTGTGCAGGTTTCGTATGTTCCTCCTGTGATGTGTAGGTTTTGTATGTTCCTCCTGTGATGTGCAGGTTTCCTCCTGTGATGTGTGGGTTCCGGATGTTCCTCCTGTGATATGCGGGTTTCGGATGTTCCTTCTGTGATGTGCTGTTTTTTTCCTGTGATGTGTAGGTTTTGTATGTTCCTCCTATTTTGTGCAGGTTTTGTACGTTCCTCCTATCTTGTGCAGGTTTTGTACGTTCCTCCTATCTTGTGCAGGTTTTGTATGTTCCTCCTGTGATGTGTGGGTTTTGGATGTTCCTCCTGTGATGTGTAGGTTTCGTATGTTCCTCCTGTGATGTGCAGGTTTCCTCCTATGATGTGTGGGTTTTGTATGTTCCTCCTGTGATGTGCAGGTTTTGTATGTTCCTCCTGTGATGTGCAGGTTTTCCCCTGTGATGTGCTGATTTTTTCTGTGATGTGTAGATTTTGTGTGTTCCTCCTGTAATATGTAGGTTTTGTATGTTCCTCCTGTGATGTGTGGCTTTCGTATGTTCCTCCTGTGATGTGTGGCTTTCGTATGTTCCTCCTGTGATGTGTGGCTTTCGTATGTTCCTCCTGTGATGTGTGGGTTTCGGATGTTCCTCCTGTGATGTGCAGGTTTTGTATGTTCCTCCTGTAATGTGCAGATTTCCTCCTTTGATGTGCAGATTTCCTCCTGTGCTGTTTGGGATTTGTACGTTCCTCCTGCGATGTGCTGATTTTTTCCTGTGATGTGTGGGTTTTGTGTGCCCTCCTGTGATGTGCAGGTTTCCTCCTGTATTCCTGCTTCCTCCTTCCTACGTTACTCACATTGTAGATGTATGAGTCCTGCATTGGACTGACATCCCATTCAGGGTTTACCTTGCATTCTACCTTATGCTGTCTAGAGCAGGTTCCAGGTCTCATGACCTTGTACTTGATAAGCAGTTAGAAGATGGATGGATGGATGTTCAGTTCATATCATAATTCTCAAATATCCTCTAAGGTCATTCCCTTTAATCTGACTTGCCCACAGACACTTTGTTCTTACTTTTTATTTTCCATTATGTACATTCTGTGTACAGGCATGCAACAATGTTTCAAAAGCATAGATATCTAATTGTGTTTGTTTCGAGTAACACAGTAACACTGACATGCAATGCTGCACAGCCTCACTGCCTAATACATGGTGATTTATGTTTTACAGGCGTTAGAATGACTATAATGGACTGAAGGTCGAATTATCAGGGACTCTTGCAGATTAATAAGATCTGCATCAAGCTGACATGTTTCCTGATTTTTACAGCTAAATGTTTATTTAATAAGAAACAGGACATAGAATCCCGAAGGAAGAACATGAACATAAATTATTGAGATACCTTTATTTGACGCGAAAGTGAAAATAGCTAGAGAGCCAAAGGTGTAGCATTGCAGGCCCTTAAAGAAGTAGCCCCATGATTGGTCCATCCAGTCATTTGGGAACAATTTGGCATGCTCATTGGTTGATGGAGGTGATGGGAATGGTGGGTAACTATGATGGTGTGAACTTGCCGTCCAATAACAGGCGAGCGGCTGCCCAAACCTGACAAGGGCAAGATGCGCTTCCACAAGATCGCCAACGTGAACAAGGCCCTAGACTTCATTTGCAGCAAAGGGGTGAAGCTGGTGTCCATTGGCGCTGAAGGTGAGTCTCTGTCCTCTGTCCATCGCAAACTCTGCGACATACGTCTTTGTTTCTCCTCTCAGGGTATCTGAACATAAAAGTTTGTCATGCACCGATGTGTGAATCTGCTTCTCCGGGCCGTTTAACTTTCTGGATCATTCCAGTTCTCCCAGTGTACCGTGGTATCCGTCCCTAACAGATGGTCTCATTTTTCCCACAGAGATCGTTGACGGCAACGTGAAGATGACTTTGGGGATGATCTGGACCATCATCCTGCGCTTTGCCATCCAGGACATCTCAGTTGAAGGTCAGGGGCTGTTACTCATGAACGACGAGCAGGACCCCTCTTTGATTTACTCTGCTCAGTACAAAATGTTGCTTCTGAATGAATTACAAATAAAGTCATTTAAATGAAGATGCTGGAAGCAGCACTTTTTATATGACGGGGGGGTCACATACGGTTTCCTGAGGGGACGCCTGACTTTGAACATGTTCTGTGATGGGTCCCATATCAATGGATTCTGTTGCAACCTCAGAGAGTGATGTTTCAGAGTCACTGGAGGGCCCTTCATGCATTCATGTAACCCAGAGAATATCTTGCTAGTCTAAATACACAGTAAGTTGAATTTTGTTTCTGCAGAGGGTCAGCAAACAGCTACTTTAACCTGCCAAACACATGCGTTTTAGGTGTTATTTAGGCTTTATCTCCCACTTTTTTTTAGAAACCTCTGCAAAGGAGGGTTTGCTGCTGTGGTGCCAGAGGAAGACCGCACCATACAGAAACGTCAATGTTCAGAACTTCCACATTAGGTGAGTGTCCGGCTCCCTCTGCTGGCTGTGATCTGTAGTGTCATGAGTAGTCGTTGCAGATCAGATCTTTCTCATGAGCCGAGTTATATTGTCATGTTATTTTTTTATTTTTACCTTTTGCCATCTTCTTCTCTCTCCCTTTTCCTATGCCTACCTCCCTTTCTTTCTCTCCCCCTCTCTCCGTCACATCCCCCCCCCCCCAGCTGGAAGGACGGCCTGGCCCTCTGTGCTCTCATCCACAGACACAGGCCGGACCTCATCGACTACTCCAAACTGCGAAAGGTGCCCCCACTGGCCCCTTCTGTCCCCCCCCCCCCCCCACTAAAAACAGCTGCTCATGTGACGTGTTTCTTACTATTTACTTCACTCTTCTCAGAATCACTTTTCTGTTTCTTGTTTTATATTTAATTCCTGTAATCTGAGTTTATTTCACAACTGTGTGGATGGCGATGAGCATGTTAACTGCAGAAATCGGAGGTTCCTCTTTCTATGTGGTCACCATCTATAACTCTGGTCAGAGTTCAGTACGCACCCTTCAGTAACTCTGTTCGGTGTGTGTTCGGTCTGCACCTTTCCGTAACTCTGATTGTTGTGTGTTAGGTCCGCACCTTTCCGTAACTCTGGTTGGTGTGTGTTCTGTCCGCACCTTTCCATAACTCTGGTCGGTGTGTGTTTGGTCTGCACCTTTCCGTAACTCTGGTCGGTGTGTGTTCGGTCTGCACCTTTCCGTAACTCTGGTCGGTGTGTGTTCGGTCTGCACCTTTCCGTAACTCTGGTCCTCGCCTGTGTTTGTGATTTCCAGTACCTGTGAGATTTCGATTTTTTTTTTTTAGTTATACGTATACATGTCCGGCCTGAATGATGTCAGTATTACAGATGTTATCCTGTGAGATTTCGATGTTTTTTTTAGTTATACGTACACATGGCCAGTCTGAATGATGTCAGTATTACAGATGTTATCCTGTGAGATTTCGATGTTTTTTTTAGTTATACGTACACATGGCTGGCCTGAATCATGTCAGTATTACAGATGTTATCCTGTGAGATTAAATTTGAAAAGCAATTAGGATAAAATGTAATTGATAAGTAACATCTGCCACAATTTTATCATTAGTTATCATTATAGTTTAGTTCATAATCTTTCACTCAGTCATTTTTATGCATGTATTATTGCATACAGTATACCAAATATGTATGTGAGAAATACGCCTTTGATACGATCGTGATATTACCCGCCACCGCTAACCCGTGTCTGTGTATCCACTCGCTGTCTTTGATAGACGTGATTAATGAGATTCCTCAGAATAGTTCACGAATAGCAGGAGAAACGTCAGCAGGCCTCGGTTCTTGGTCTGTGAGTCGTGATTCCGGTTCCAGGCTGTTTGGCTATCGGTCGTGATCAGATGCTGTGCGGCATGTCGTGTTTATGCTTCCCTCGCATTCTCACCCCCATTCCCTCCCCCGTACCCTTTGCTGACCCCCCCCCCCCCCCCCCGTGTGTGCTCTCTCCTGTAGGACGACCCCATCGGTAACCTCAACACTGCCTTTGACGTGGCGGAGAAGTTCCTCGATATCCCCAAGATGCTGGACGCTGAAGGTGAGCCACTGATGATTCTACTGCCCCCTGCTGGTCTCTGAAGCATGGCACATTCCATCCTCGGTGTTGGCAGTGTTGCTGAGGGTGGTGTTCCTGGTACTGGTGGACGTCTGGCTGCATGTTGGAAGTGTTCAGGCCGAGTAGCTGGCCGATGCCGCCATTAACAATCAACAGAGGTGGTGCCATGAAATGGACGTCCACCTTTCCTGTGCCGTTCCTTTCTCGTTCCTCTGATTGCTGCATCGAATTTACTTCACATTTTTTGGGCTGCATGCTTCAAACTCAAATCTGAATCAAAATATCTGCGGTGGAATATTGTTCTTGTTGGTCACAGTGCAAATAAACAATAAATATTTAGACTCTATATTCCATTTTTAGATATTGTTAACACCCCTAAGCCTGATGAGAAAGCTATCATGACCTACGTTTCCTGCTTCTACCATGCCTTCGCTGGAGCTGAGCAGGTGAGAGGCAGCATCTGCTCTTCCTCATACGGCACATGGTCGGCGGCCGGTATTTTCATGTCATACCATTATCATCTGAATCCTCTATCCTTCCCCCAGGCTGAGACGGCTGCTAACAGGATCTGCAAGGTCCTGGCTGTGAACCAGGAGAATGAGCGTCTGATGGAGGAGTATGAGAAGCTGGCTAGCGAGGTAGGACCCCAGTCCACACGCCAGAATCGCCCTTGTGCTCCGTCTCCGCCGAGCTGATCAATCCTCCTCCCCCGGCCCCCAGCTGCTGGAGTGGATCCGCCGCACCATCCCCTGGCTGGAGAACCGAGTGGCGGAGCAGACCATGCGCGCCATGCAGCAGAAGCTGGAGGACTTCCGGGACTACCGTCGCGTCCACAAGCCGCCGCGCGTTCAGGAGAAATGTCAGCTGGAGATCAACTTCAACACCCTGCAGACCAAACTGAGGCTGAGCAACCGGCCTGCCTTCATGCCCTCCGAGGGCAAGATGGTGTCGGTAGGCGACCCACCGCACCGGCCTGCCGCACTCCATGCCCAATGCAAGACATGCCTGACATTGTCACATGCTGCCCTCTGCTGCCCTTAGGACATTGCCAATGCTTGGAAAGGTCTGGAGCAGGTAGAGAAGGGCTACGAGGAGTGGCTGTTGACAGAGATCCGCCGCTTGGAGAGACTGGACCACCTGGCTGAGAAGTTCAAGCAGAAGTGCTCCCTGCACGAATCCTGGACTGCAGGTACGGAGATTTGGGACAGAGAGCAAAGCGAGTGGGAACATCAGTCCAGGTGCATTGAGTCAGACTTGAGACATAGACTGAGCATGATGTGAAACATCCTGTAGATCTGGGTTGTATCAGCAGTTACTCTGGTAAGGTCCTGAGATGTTTCTTCGGTGCCAACGTGCAGGGAAGGAGGAGCTGCTAACACAGAAGGACTACGAGTCGGCCTCCCTGATGGAGATCCGCGCCTTGATGAGGAAACACGAAGCGTTCGAAAGCGATCTGGCCGCCCACCAGGACAGAGTGGAGCAGATTGCGGCCATTGCTCAGGAGCTCAAGTAAGCTGGAGTGGGCCGAGACCACAATGTGAATGGAAATCGGACGGTGCATCCACAGCAGGCGTGTGTGAGCTGTCTGTCGTTTTCCCGGGGAGCTAGTGAGCTGGATTACCACGATGCTGCCACCATCAATGCCCGGTGCCAGGGAATCTGTGACCAGTGGGACAACTTCGGCACCCTGACCCAGAAAAGGAGAGATGCTCTGGAGGTATGAGAAGCCCCCCCCCCAATAACTTTCAGAGCCAGAGGGCCAATTTCCCTTGATCAGATTATCAATGATCAGGAATCTACGCTTACTTAAAATTAGTTGGTTTAAGTAGACAGTTCAGCTAGCACTTACTGTCAGCTTGGATTATTCATTCTGTATCTGTGCTCCAGCGTGTTGAGAAGCTGTGGGAGACCATCGACCAGCTGTACCTGGAGTTTGCCAAGCGGGCAGCGCCCTTCAATAACTGGATGGATGGGGCAGTAGAGGACCTTCAGGACATGTTTATCGTGCACAGCATCGAGGAGATCCAGGTATGTGGAGATGCCAGTTGACAGACGGTTGGACTGGCAAGTCGACAGATAGAGTAAGATGACCATGCTGTTTGATATCTGTCCCACGTTCCCCTATCAATATGCTCCTCCTCTCTCAGAGTTTGATCACAGCCCATGATCAGTTCAAGGCCACTCTGCCCGAGGCCGACAAGGAGCGCATGGCGATCATGGGAATCCAGAACGAGATTCTGAAGATTGCCCAGACATACGGCATCAAGCTGTCTGGTATAAACCCGTACACTAACCTCTCCCACCAGGACATTATCACCAAGTGGGAAACTGTAAGTAGGCCCAGATACGGTCACGCGTTCTTCCTCCTTGTCTCGGCGAACTGGAAGCTACCCATGTTCCTGGTTTCTGATGTTTGCAGGTGAAGCACCTTGTTCCTCTCAGAGACCAAATGTTGCAGGAGGAGGTGGCGAGACAGCAGGCTAATGAGAGACTCAGGCGTCAATTTGCAGCTCAGGCTAATATCATTGGACCCTGGATTCAAACAAAGATGGAGGTATTGCAGATCCTTAACTTTGCATATCTTTCATATTTGCCCATATTTACCTAGTTGCCTTAATAAATTAAGCAGCTCTATAGGTTCTATAGGTGTAATGATCAAAAAGCCCATGTGATTGCCACGTTTGTAGCGATCGATAATCATCCACTGTTTCTTCCGCTGTGTTTGCAGGAGATCGGCCGCGTCTCAGTTGACATCGCCGGCTCCCTCGAGGAACAGATGAACAACCTGAAGACGTACGAGCAGAATATTATCAACTACAAGTCCAACATTGACAAGCTGGAAGGAGACCACCAGCTCATCCAGGAGGCCCTTATCTTTGACAACAAGCACACCAACTACACCATGGAGGTGCTGATGTGAAGTGATGATATCTGCATCCCTACCGTAGAATGCTGTTGGGCCACATTCCTGGTCATTGTAGAATATGCTGGTTTTCTTGGTTACCAATTTGCCCAATTTTTTTTCTGATATTATGGGATGTCTTTGGCTTAATCTCTCCCTCAGCATATCCGCGTGGGCTGGGAGCAGCTCCTCACTACCATCGCCCGCACCATCAACGAGGTGGAGAACCAGATCCTGACCAGAGATGCCAAGGGCATCAGCCAGGAACAGCTGAATGAATTCAGGGCCTCCTTCAACCACTTCGATAGGGTGAGAAAAACGAGCACGACCAGGGAGGGAAGGATTAAGAAAAAGAGGAGAACTGTATAGAAATGACATTGGTCTAGTGCGCGAGGTTTTAGGAATTCCAGAACGTTTTAACTGTTGCTCAGAAGGTGCATTATTTTCAAATGGCAATGAAAGCATCTCCTCCCTACAGAAGAGGAACGGCATGATGGACCCGGACGACTTCCGCGCCTGCCTGATCTCCATGGGCTATGATCTCGTGAGTAGATGACGTGCCAAAGGGATCTGTAGCCTGGAGTACAGGGGACCTAGCTTAGGCAGCGATACAGGAACCGGCAACAAACCGTATGAGACGGATCCCCCTGTCTTTTGGATCCCTTGTATTTACCGCTCAGGTGTGTTTCGTTTTCTGTGTATTGTACGGAGATTGACGTGAGGTTTTTAGCGATGTTTGCACAGCTCTTTTCCCTGCCCCACTTTACGCTTGTGTCTGGTTTATCCCCAGTAGCTTAGCTTAGTAGCAAGTTAGCTCCTTGACAGCTGTACGCTTGTTAGGTATTGTCTGGTTTAGTCGTAGTTCATTTCTGAGCCAAAGCTGAAAGAATAAATGTAAACGCAGGTGACTGATAGCTTCTTATTCTTGGTTTACATGGAACCTGCAGAGCTGCTCTGTGCTGCGTAGGTGATTATTGACAGCAGAAAGCCTTAGTGGAGAAGAACATTTGATCTATTTTTAGCTGAGCCGAGTGCTTATTCTGGGATGCTTTCTCTCGGATCCCAAACTCTCTGGTCTCGCCGTCTCCTCAGGGTGAGGTGGAGTTTGCCCGCATCATGACGCTGGTCGACCCCAACAACACAGGCGTGGTCACCTTCCAGGCCTTCATCGACTTCATGACCCGAGAGACCGCCGAGACCGACACTGCTGAACAGGTCATGGCTTCCTTCAAGATCCTGGCGTCGGACAAGGTGAGCGGCCAAGGCTCGGCGTTTGCACCTGCTGCGGCGTCCCTGGACAGCAGGGCTTACACAAAAACAGTGCAATAATGAAAGACCCCTAAATGTCCTTAAACAGAACCCCTCTCAGGGCAATTGGCATAGTCCTACCCGGCCCAGCTAGATTTAATTAACCAAGGCATCTACAGGCTGATGGATTGCCGCGGTAATGTGATGAATCACCGGAGCGCAGTGTAATCGCTGCCTTCCCCATCGTGATGAGCATACAAAGCTGGAGAAGAATTCGCATGTAGGATTCTATCCTGCGTCTCGTACTGTTTGTAAAGTTCCGATATCTCCACGACGATGATGCAATCACCGTGTGATGATGTAATGCTGCATAGCAACAACGCCTTCCTTCTGGCAGAATTACATCACAGTGGAGGAGCTGCGCAGAGAGCTGCCACCCGAGCAGGCCGAGTACTGCATCAGCCGCATGACCAAGTTCGTCGGGACCGACGCCCCCACCGGTGCCCTGGACTACATCTCATTCTCCAGCGCCCTTTACGGAGAGAGTGACCTGTAAACACCCTGCTCGCTCGCTCCATCCTCCCCGCCCCCGGCCCACTGTCTCCGTACCCTTTATAGCTACCATGCTGTCTGTTCCGGTTCCTTGTGCCCCAGTTTTCAAACCTGCCTCTAGGGACTGGGAGGCTGTGCTTCATAACCACATTGTAATGGTCACACTGGCGGTTATTTTTTTTCCTCTTATATTACAATAAATATCAGTAACGTCACCTCCCCAAATTCAACATTGTTTGTATCTTGGCCCACAGTTGGTCACGCAATGATTTAGCCTGTTGGAGAATATCGGCCAGCTGCTACAAATACTGCAGATCACAAGCAGGCGAGTCTCACATATAAAATGTTCTCTCGTGGTAATTATGAGCAAAGCCACCCAGTCCCTGTTTTAAAGGCATGTCCTCCTCTTAGATGGTGATTCTTGGTTGGTTATTGTTTTTGCCGACGTCCGCTGTCTTGTAGGCATTGTCTGTACGACACCCCCTCGTTGCCGTGTAATTAAGATGCCGTGTTGCTGTGACGGTCCTCGTTTCCCTTAAAGCTCATGGTTACATCCAAGTACATCAGATCCTCTCATCAGGAACAACGGCTGAATGTTTATTAACTGTTAAGTGAGTATGGTTTTCTTAAGAACGGTCGGGAAGAGCCGGAATCATTTTCTGGTGGTTTTGAGAACGTAGATGGGAATGGCCGTCAAATTAGCAGGAGAAGTGTGCAGACCAAGGCGAGATGGTAATGAAACAAAAATATGATGGGGAAGGAAGGAGATCGATCTGGAAGCCGCTTCATTCAGCTGAGGGACGTGTGACTAAAAGCATCCCAGCAAAAAAAGACGAGATCTGGAGCTGGAGGTCCACTGTCCTTTGAAAATGGTGTTATATAACCATTGTACCTTCGTTATAAACACGTTCTCTCTCCATCTCATGTTTGTTTGCTAAAGGGACAATGCTGTTTGTATGTTTAGTGTGTGAGAAAATGTGAACTAAGAGTTTTAAGTATGGGGATGTGTTTCCTGTGTCACTGGAAAGTGCTTACAGTCAGAAGATCTACAAGACAACCATCCGCAGGGCTGTAAGACCTGCCCGTGGAGTAGAAGTGGAATCCAGATAAAAGAGGGTGGCTGTTAACTGGTCAGATGCCATCTCTGGTTCTGGTTCTCTGAGGAACGTGTCCTACTCTGTACTGCTGCCCCCCCAGCCTGTCCTGCACTTCTTGCTTCCTGTGATGACATAAGAGGCCTTCATTGGTTCAAATGGATGTGACACCTTGGAATAAAAATGAATCTATACGACAACACTTAGGTTGTATTTATTTCCACACTCTGATTGGTGGTTGGGGGTGGGGGGCACGGTTTAGATACTGAATTCATTTCCGCTCCTGCTTTTGTTTGACGTTTGAATTCCTTCAGCGATTTCTGCTGGTCAAATCCAAGTTACAGGGCTGTCACAAAATATATTAGGTAGTCTGTATTGCGATAATTAGTATTTTTCAAGAGTTCTTTAATACATGACATATTACTGAATTTAATTGACTATCCATCATTTAGTGGCTTATTTGCAGTTTTCTATAAGCAGATATCTTTAGGTTGTGTATTACACAGCAGTTTGTAGTATAATACTATGGATTAACTTGAAAGATGCGAAATACGAAACTGCATGTTTTTGACTAACATTGTGCCCAACACCCAAGTGATGCTACATTCGAAAGAACACTTAGCATGATTTCACAGCGCTTTCACCTGTGGAGACATGGTCTGTCTACATGGCTCTGGCTTCCCCAGTTTTCAAGCCTCCGCTGTGTTCAGGCCTCCTGAAGTGGTATGGCCCCTCCAGTGCTCCAGCGTCTCCAGTGCTCAGGCACCTCCAGTGCTGCGGCCTCCCCAGTGCTCAGGCACCTCCAGTGCTCTGGCCTCCCCAGTGCTCAGGCACCTCCAGTGCTGCAGCCTCCCCAGTGCTCAGGCACCTCCAGTGATCTGGTCTCCCCAGTGCTCAGACCCCTCCAGTGCTCAGGCCTCCCCAGTGTTAAGGTGCCTCCAGTGATCTGGCCTCCCCAGTGCAGTATCACTGATCACACAAGCCACTCACACACCGTCCAAAGCTGGGCGGTGCTGATTCTCCTCCAGATTTGGCAAATGGGAGCCAATTTGTTCTGCAGCTGAAAACTCCAGACCGTAATGGAGGGCTGATCCGTTTGGACTCGGGTCATGATCCGTGTCCAGAAAAGATAATGTGTGATGTGTGTCTGTATGTGCATGTCTGCATGTACAGTATATCTGTGTGTGCATGTACAGTGCATATGTACAATGTGTGTGTACAGCATGTCTGTGTGCATGTATTTACAATGTCTGTGTATATGTACAGTATGTGTGTATATGTACTGTGTGTGTGTTTATGGACAGTGTGTGTGTTTATGTACAGTGTGTGTACAGTGTTGTACCAGTGTGTATATGTACAGTGTGTGTACCGTGTTGTACCAGTGTGTATATGTACAGTGTGTACCCCCCAAACACTTCCCTCCTTGTACAAACACTCTGCCTATCTGCCTTATTTAAAATAAACCACAGCCCATGTTGTGTGTCCCCCCCCCCCAAACCCCCAGTCATTCACATAAAAACAATCCCATTTTTGGCTGTACCGAATGCAGAGCGCATCCACTGCACCTCTCACCCCGCGGCGTCTGTCTGCAGCTCGCAGGCCCCGCATCAGCACCACCGCCACGCAAATACTGAATGCGACTAAAACCGCTAGATACCTCGAGCCAGCCTCAAACTGCTGCAAACCCATTAACCAGGTACTGCACCCAGCATTCCCAGTACTCCCAGAACTCTTCACTACAAGCAGACATATCAGAAGAGATTGCTGGCACCATTGGGATCTAGTTCTACACCTGTGTCCATCAATGAAACTGTATTTTCCAAATTTGCACGTGTACTTACAATTGCTGAAATGCGAGAAAAAAAACAAATCACAAAATACATCAAAACAGATACAAAGTAATAGTTTATTTCATTTTATGCTTTGGACGTTTCCACAAAAGACAGTTACATTTTCGTAGATGAAAAAATTGGTGCTAGAAAGGGGGGAAAAGGGGTCGACTAAAGCTAACAGCATAACAATACAGCTTCAGCTGCGCACACATTTAATTTATTAGTGACTTTTACAGTCTAAAAGCATTAATATTACAAGCAACCACTGACGCCTGCAGTCGGCATGTGCAAAAAAAGAAATACTTCATCCACGTCAACAAGCCTTGACACACAACAACGCAAAAGAAGTGGCTTATATGTAGCTATTCATCCCCCCCATTCAGAGACCTCCGGAGGGGGGGTACAGTTCAGGGGTTTTCAGCTTTCCAGTCTTAATCAAGGAATTCCCACGTGAAACAATAGCAGAGCCAGCAGAGCTAAGCCCCGACCACCGATTAACTGCGGATTTTTTATTTAATTTATTTTTTTTTTGGGGGGGGGGGGGGTCATATTACTTGACTTGGGGGAGCCACCCTCGTTTTTCGCTTTGCAGAAACCAGAGGATTGCTGCAAACCCACTGCAATTGCTCTGTGAACCTCCAGGGGGCCACGGAGCGCCGGCTGAAAACCCCTGACGCAGTGGGTGAGCTTTGGTGAAGTGAGCCGCGGATACAGAAGCAGCACGAGAATTAATTCACATCGCTATTCACAATTTTCAGATACCCAACAAGTGGTTTTTCAAACATTAAAAGTGGGAATGTGAAAGATCCAAAAGTGGACTTTGTGACAGGAGAACAAGAATCTTTTTTTTCTAACTTCCGTTGACAGCTAAAAATTCAACCACTACGTTTTTAATATACTGGACATAACCATGTAGGACAGCCGCTTCTTTAACTAACTGTATACATACACAGAACCATTACTCCCCCTGGTGGTGAAATATGAACTGCACTAATCCTGCACCTCTCTCATCATTGTCAATGTCTAATTAGCTAATCAGAGGACGGGATGTGATGTCCGTGTGATTCAGAAAGCCGAAATCGCATCCTGCGATTATTCGGGTTTATCGGTCATTCTGCATAAGCAAAGCCTTCACTGCACAGGCGGAATCCTTCAGAGCAAATCATTTGACCCAAAAGAACTAAGAGGAAGAGAACAGAAAAGAAAAGCGGGGAGTAAGATAAGAGACTGCGTGCCAATACTGAACAGACACGCGAGATCCGTTCATCAGAAGTGGATTCGATCTCCTTACCCAGGAAATATCACTCAGCAGTTTTTCTCGGTTAAATTCGACCACCTGTACTTACATCATCTCCGTCTGACTCTCTCTCCCAACCTGGATATTAATCTTATGAATTTAGCTAAAAACTAAAAACCTCCCCAATATTTCCCTCCATTCTATGGAAATTTGCTGGACATGCATTAAGTTAATGCAAATTAATAAGCCCATGACAATGATTCTGCATTAGTAAACTCCAGTAATCCAACACAATCCAAAAAAAAGGCTGTGGTGGACTTTCTCGTTGTCTGTTAAAACAACAGACAGGACCGTAGAAATTCCTTCAGTCTATTATTACTTATTTTAATTTTTATTATTTAATGAGGATAAGACATAATTATTAGCATTTTTTGCATTCATTCATTTTAATTTCTAATAATTAATATAGAGAGCAGGCTTGTAGATCATGCAGGTACGTGATCGGCGTTCTCAGTCGTGGAAGACTCACGGATCAGCCCGACATGTCGGCTATGCGCTCACGGACGGCGCTGCCTGTGATCATGGCTGTCACCGTGAGGTTCTGCAGACGGCGTCATGCACGTCAAATAAAAGACAAGACTAATTAATATGCTGACTCGCCGCCAACTGGACAGGGGCGTGAATAACTTAGATTAAAAAATTTTCAATGACGGAAAGTATTCGGTTAACACGACCTCAGGCTGACTGTGGCTCTGGCACTTTATGGTGACAGTCTGCTCATTCTGAAATGCAAATCGTGCATTTCCCACAAGGATTACAGCCCATGGTCGGCCTGTCGAAAATGTCAAAATAAGCTTGGTGGATTTCAGGCCACTCGACAATGAGCATTCCCCTAAAATGGAAATACGACATCCTATTTTATATCCTTATATTTTAAGTTGCATCTAATCCTACCCATAAGTGATAAAATGCCAATTTTCTTCTTTCATTTTCTGGTCTGCAGTTTCCTACAATTCCCAGAATTCCCATTCCCAATTCCCAGAAGGCCTTTCACCATCAGCTAAACTCTGGGGAAATCAGCCTTCAACATCACCACAGCGGGATTACAAAAAAAAAGTAATTCGCATGAGAGGACTGAGTATATTTATACTGAGTATCAGCAAAACATTGATTACGTGCAAAACTTTTCACAGATTTGCAATAAAGTACAAAGCAAAATCTTCATTGAACGAAATACAACTTGCCATAAAACAAGGTGCATGATACAGAATCTGACGATGAATAAACTAATATTAATAATGTCATTGATAGAATGGGCATTTAAATACCTCACCAATAGCAGTGCAACGCTGCTCCCCGCTCCTCAGATCCAGCCCAGAACAGAACTACCAGGGGAAGCCTTTTCAGACTGACCTCTCCGCCATTGTACAATGCTGTCTAAGGGGGCATGTAGGGGTCCACAGGGATTTTAAGCACAACCACACTACACAAACCCATGCACTGGTGCCTAGTCACTGACGACCCACTGAAAGACAGCCTAGACACGCATGCTGATCCACGCTTCACCAATAGGGCGGCGCCACAGAGGAGAGACAAGCAGAACCACAGGCTGAAAACCTCAAGGATGACATTTGTTTTGTACCTTTCAAGCTGTAAAGGAAATAAAAAGAAAAACAAGCCCACACAACTAAAATCCAACCACAACACAAAACTGGTGTGTTTCTGTCACTGAGCCACTCTGAAATATATAAAAAACAAACAAACAAAAAAACAAACAAAAAAAAAAACCAAACAAACAAGAACCACATCTTTGGTACACAGTGAGAGCCACCCTCTGAAAAGCTGTGTCAACATGATTTAATGCCTTCGGCTGCCTTGGGATTAAGGCGTTCGACCATTTTTTCCAAGATGAGAGCACGTGCCATCTATAAAGCAATGTAGCTGAAACATGTAATGCAAATTAATTATAATGTGCAGTTAAATTTAAAATGGAAACTTCAAAATGTGCTGGACATTACACAGCTTAAAAACAGGTGTAAAAGGGGTTTCGTAAAACGGACCAAACTGCCGAGGAAACCGTCGCTTGTAAAAACGGGTTCAGATGTAAGCGGGAATCTCCCACTTCAATCAAGGCCACAGGAGGGCGCCACTTCAGCTCACGTCGATCTGCTGGGTAAATCATCTACCAATTTCAATAGAGAACAGGCAGGACGGGGAACATGGGCGTTCCTGCTGTCCAAGGAAGCAGCATTTCATACCCAGCTTTTACAAAATGAGTTTACACCTTTATAATAAATTAATAGTATTTCAGTTCCTTGGAACACTGGATTAAAAGCACAAATCAGGGCTCGGGGCCTAGCTGGACGGCTCACTGGCCATCACTCGCAGGCAGACAAACTCGCTTCCAGTTTACCCGCAGTGCTAGACGCCACACACAGAATCCAGAATCCAGGACGCCGAATGAGAAGTGTGATATGCGATGACAGCTGACACGCTCCCCCTACTGGCGACACCCAGTATAGCCCTGTTAGTAGGTGCCTTCCGTTCGTTAATGGAAAAGACACAGAACGAGCAAAAGAAGAATCGGACCTTAGACTTCGGCAGATAAAAATGGAGAGGTCCGCCCCCCCGCTTGCTTTCTCACTGGCTAACGTGTCGCCCGGGAAGCACTAAGTGACAGAGACCGTGCACAATGACTGATCGCTGGTCTGCGGACAAAAGCACACGGCTGCTCCTAGGAGGGCGGCTTATTATAGCCAAACAGTCCGATTGGAAGATACTTCACGTGTGTGGACCACTGGGCTGTAAGCTGGAAGAACTTAATGTCGTTCCACTCAACACCATCTATGGAAACTGGAAACCAGACAACACAAGGTTATGAGGATAAAGGTGTTTCTGCTTCAGACACTTACAGAGAATAAGGCAAACCAGAATAACCCTCGCAAACAAGTATAGTTCCTCCTCCTTTCCTTTAGGTGGAGTTGTGGTTCTGTTTAGTCACAGCTTTGATATGTAGAATGACCTGCAAGCACAGGATGTGAGTCCCATTGCCCCACCCTGTCCCGCTCGGGGGGGCCTCACCAGGCACTGACCCTGCCCGGCCTCTTCCGCATGCCCACTTTCCTGCCCTTTCTCCCTGCCCGCCCCCTTCTGCATGCCCACTTTCCCGCCCTTTCTCCCAGCCCGCCCCCTTCCGCATGCCCACTTTCCCGCCCTTTCTCCCTGCCCGCCCCCTTCCGCGTGCCCACTTTCCTGCCCTTTCTCCCTGCCCGCACGGTGGCACCGTACCTTTAAGGATGGTCTGCTGCTGCTTGGCAGAACAGATGAGCCGTGTGATGCCCTCTATGACCTGGCTCTTCGATTCCACATCCTTCTCTCTGGGCTTCTTCCCCAAGAAGATGGTTGGCACTTCAGGGTGATGGAAAACAAGTATCACAGGGGGAACTCGCAGACTGAAATGACTGGGCTTACAGATAGCTTGTCTGCCTGCTGGAAGATTCATTTTGTTCTACAGCATCACATAAATTTTGCCTTTTAGCTCACCAAGCAGTGTGAGCCTGGCCGTGTGCCATCCCTGGGCAGAGTACCACTCCCCTCCCCTCCCCGTGTGCCATCCCTGGGCAGAGTACCACTCCCCTCCCCATATGCCATCCCTGGGCAGAGTACCACTCCCCTCCCCATATGCCATCCCTGGGCAGAGTACCACTCCCCTCCCCGTGTGCCATCCCTGGGCAGAGTACCACTCCCCTCCCCGTGTGCCATCCCTGGGCAGAGTACCACTCCCCTCCCCGTGTGCCATCCTTGCCTTTCTTGTTCTTCTCCTTGGTGACCACGGTCATCGCCATAGTGTTGGTCTGAGGCTGGCCCTCGCCAGCGCCCCCACCAGGGAGCCGGCTGACCTGCACGGAGCGGAAGGCGCTCTTCAGGGTGTTTTTGGAGCCCGTGTCGCGCCGTTCGCCCTCCCGCCGCTTCTCCACCCCCGGGGCCACCCAGTAGTCCACCTGGAGCCCGATGGCATCCACGCCGTGGGACATGCTGGGGCTCCTGTGCGGGAAATGAGGTAGGTGCTTAGCAAAGCATGAAAGGAAACTGCATAAGAGACCCATGGGCCGTTGGAGACCCATGTGCACGGTGAGCTCACCCCAGCACGGTCAAGCCACTGCTCATGGAGGGGGACGAAGGGGGGGTGGCCACATCCTTCATCCCCGCCGTTGGAGACCCATGAGCGGGAGGAGATGTGGAGGGTACAGACAAGCTGAGGGCCATGGTCTCCTCTAGGTCCCCCCCTGTTACCGTGAGGGGGGCATATGGCAGAACGCAGCAGGAAACACAAGAAATAAAAGGTCGGATTTGCTTTTCAGCTCTACACCTGGCTCACAACAAATCAACAATCATAATATTCAGCACTTCTTGGGGCAAAGATGACTGCTGCCCAAATGAATCGGGATTCACCTGCAGACGCTGTACTGTGTTCGATTAATCCCACCTTCACAACCTGTGTGACACACAGACTCCCCGTCAGGCCTTGAGTTAAGCCCTCTGCCAAACTCAGTTACACAACAGCAGCAACGACAGCAGCAGCAGCAACAGCAGCAACAAGAGCAGCAGCAACAGTAAAAACAGCAACAACAAGAGCAGCAACAACAACTACAGCAGCAGCAACAAGAGCAGCAGCAACAGTAAAAACAGCAACAACAAGAGCAGCAACAACAACTACAGCAGCAACAACAAGAGCAGCAGCAACAGTAAAAACAGCAACAACAAGAGCAGCAACAACAACTACAGCAGCAACAACAGCAAGAGCAGCAGCAACAACAGTAACAAGAGCAGCAGCAACAGTAAAAACAGCAACAAGAGCAGCAACAACAACTACAGCAGCAACAACGAGCAGCAGCAACAGTAAAAACAGCAACAAAAAGAGCAGCAACAACAACTACAGCAGCAACAACAAGAGCAGCAGCAACAGTAAAAACAGCAACAAGAGCAGCAACAACAACTACAGCAGCAACAACAGCAAGAGCAGCAGCAACAACAGTAACAAGAGCAGCAGCAGCAAAAACAACAAGAAAAACAACAACAACAACAGTCCCAAGACTGCCAAGGGCGAGGAGTAGCACACCTACCCCAACAAAAGGGATGAATTTCTGGTAGGAGTCTTCATCATTCCTAAAAGCAATATACAGTCATTGATAGTTACCCCAAAAACATCAGGAAAACAGGTTTTTTAAATAAATACTCAATAGAGAGGGTAGATATTGTAAACACCATATATTTACAACTGAAATGCAGGGCGTGAGAGTGCCTGGTGA